>NC_064626.1:98938802-99241832 GCF_023864275.1 Schistocerca cancellata
ATATTGCTAGACGCGTGAAAGATCTCTTGCGCGCGTCGTTTGGTGATGATCGTGTGCACATTTGTCATGCTTGGCTTCCCAGCTCCCCAGACTTCAGTCCGTGCGATTATTGGCTTTGGGGTTACCTGAAGTCGCAAGTGTATCGTGATCGACCGACAGCTCTAAGAAAGACAACATCCGACGCCAGTGCCTCACCATAACTCCGGACATGCTTTACAGTGCTGTTCACAACATTATTCCTCGACTACAGCTATTGTTGAGGAATGATGGTGGACGTATTGAGCATTTTCTGTAGAGAACATCATGTTTGCTTTGTATTAGTTTGTTATGCTAATTGTTGGTATTCTGATCAACTGAAGCGCCATCTGTCGGACATTTTTTGAACTTTTGTATTTTTTTGGTTATATTAAAACTCCATGTCATTCCAAGCATGTGTGTCAATTTGTACCTCTCTATCTACATTATTCCGTAGATTTATTCAGTTTTCAGATTTATAGTGACTGTTTGATCATCTGGTACATTATTTATACTGTCAGAGGCAGCTCTCTAATCACAGTGCAGATTACGAAAGGTAGAGCACGTGCTGTTTGCAGTTAAAGTAACGTGACAAACTGAGATGACCATGAGGATGTGTAGTAGGACCACAAGTACTTTCCACATGTTATTTCGAGATAATAAAAGACTAAAGCAACAAAAAGAGTGTTATTTGCATTATTTCGACTGTCGGATGCAACTAACTAATCACAGTGCAGAGCGCTGAAAGTAAAGTAGGTGTTGTTGCTTGGACTTCAGTTACAGCAATTTGACAAAGTGGGTCTACCATAGGCGTGTATGTAGGACTACAAATATTTCAGTATCCTACCTCGTTATAAATTAAGAAGAAAGCATCAAAAAAGTGTTACATTGCAGAGTACGTATGCTAAAGTAGGTCTCTGATCTTCAGTTAAAGCAATTCTGCACGCAAGTCGCCGAAGTTGCATCATCGGAAAAAAAAAACTTGCAAAAAACGTACTGGTCAACCAGACGGAGGGCCCTAGCCGCACGCAGATTTACATTTGTGTTTAGTTCAAGCAGTCTGAGACAACAGCGTGTTTAGTAGAAGGGCTAAGACATTCAGTATGCTAACTCGATACCTCAAGATAATAAAAGATATCAAAACATCCAATAAAAACTAATTAAGCTGCAAAGAACGGAAGTTTCAATACGTATTAAAAGAAGAAGGTCTGTTAATACCAGCAAAATCCTACTCCCAGATAAAAAAAGACTTTAGCACCCCAGGATCTACATCTACATCGTTACTCTGCAATTCACACTTAAGTGCCTGACAGAAGGTTCATCGAACCATTTTCGCCGGCCGGAGTGGCAGAGCAGTTTTAGGCGCTACAGTCTGCAACCGCGCCACCGCTACGGTCGCAGGTTCGAATCCGGCCTCGGGCATGGATGTGTGTGATGTCCTTAGGTTAGTTCGGTTTAAGTAGTTCTAAGTTCTAGGGGACTTATGACCACAGCAGTTGAGTCCCATAGTGCTCAGAGCCATTTGAACCATTTTCGAATGGCGCGTGGGGAAAACTAACACCTAAACCTTTGCGTTCGAGCTCTGATTTCTCTTATTTTGTTATGATGATCATTTCTCCCTACGTAAGTGGATGTCAGCAAAATATTTACGCATTCGGAAGAGAAGGCTGGTAACTGAAATTTCGTAAATAGATCTCGCCGCAAAGAAGACCGCCTTTGTTTAAGTGACTGTCAACCCAACTCGCGTATCATATCAGTGACACTCTCACCCCTATTGCGCGATAACACGAAAAGAGGTGCCCTTCTTTGCACTTTTTCGATGACCTCCGTCAATCCTACCTGGTAAGGATCCCACACCGCGCAGCAACATTCCAGCAGATGACGGTCAAGTGTAGTGTAGGCTGTCTCTTTAGTGGGTTTGTCGCATCTTCTAAGTGTTCTGCCAACAAAGCGCTGTCATTGTTTCCCCTTGCTCACAATATTATCTATGTGGTCTTTCCTGTTCAAGTTGCTCGTAATTCTAATTCCTAGATATTTAGTCGAATTGACAGCCCTTAGACATGTGCGATTTATCGTATACCCAAAATTCATCGGAATTTTTTTAGTACCCATGTGGATGACCTCGCAATTTTCTTTGATTAGTGTCAATTGCCGCTTTTTGAACCACACAGAAATGCTCTCTAGATCATTTTGTAATTGGAATCGATCGTCTGATGATTTTACTAGGCGGTAAATTACAGCGTTATCTGCAAACAAGCTAAGGGGGCTGCTCAGATTATCACCTAGATCATTTATGTAAATCAGGAACAGCTGAAGGTCTGTGACACTACCTTGCGGAACGCCAGATATCACTTCTGTTCTACTCGATGATTCACCGTCTGTTACTACGAACTGTGAGCTCTCTGAGAGGAAATCACGAATCCAGTCATACAACTGAGGCGATACTCCTTATGCACGTAATTTGATTAATAGTTGCTTGTGAGGAACGGTATCAAAAGCCTTCTGGAAATCTAGGAATATGGAATCGATCTGAGATCCCTTGTCGACTGCATTCGTTGATTCATGGAAACTAGCTGTGCTGCACAAGAACGATATTTTCTGAATCCGTGTTAGTTATGTATCTTCGTAACGTATCAATAAGTCATGTTATCCAAGGTGACTCATAATGGTAGAGTGCAGTATATGCTTCAAAATTCTACGGCAAATTGGGGTCACTGATATGGGTCTGTAATTCAGATGGTTTCTCCTATTTCCTTTCTTGAATATTGGTGTGACCTGTGCTACTTTCCAGTCTTTAGGAACAGACCTTTCGTCAAGTGAGCGGTTGTGTATGATTGCTAAGAAAGGCGCTATTGTGTCTGCATATTCTCAAAGGAACCTGATTGGTATACCATCTGGACCGGAAGACTTGCCTTTCTTAAGTGATCTGAGTTGTTCCGCAACACCTAAGATATCTACTTTTATGTCACTCATGCTAACAGGTGTTCTGGTTTCGAATCCTGGAATATTAATTCGTCTTCTTTCGTAAGGAATTACGGGAAACTGTTTTTAGAAACCCCGCTTTAGTGGCACCATCCTCGGTAACATTTCCATCACTATCACGCAGTGACGGTATTGACTATTTTTTCCTACTGGTGTACTTTACATTCGACCAGAATCTCTTTGCGTTTTCTACCGGACTTTGAGACAATGATTCATTGTGGAAACTATTAGAAGCATCTCGCATTGACGTCCGAACTAAATTTCGAGCTTCCGTGATACTTAGCCAGTCTTGGGGATTTTGCGTTCTTCTGAATTTGGCATGTGCGTGTGAAATGTCGTTGAAGGAGTACGCAGTGTACAGCATGCAGTACCAGTAGCTATGCTAGTTGAATGGCGTCGTGCCACATACCTGGATTAAAGGCAGCCTCAAGTGACGCATGCAAAGGAGGATGCTCCAGAAGATCGTTGATTACAGACTGAAAATACGTTAGGGTCCTATATAAAGGCGCATTTACAGCACGGCAACTTTCCCAGTCACCTCCTCTGGGTAGGCGCCAGAGATTCCATGATTTGTACGCACGTGATACTTTGTTTTTGCATGACTGGTATAATCACACTACAAAAGGAACTAAAATTGTATGGTTCAAGGATTCCAAATAATCAGACAAGTAAAAAAATATATTAAATAGTGTCGCAAGCATATCATTTCTTACTCTGACCATCAGTAAAATCACATACGATTTATAAATAGCTGCATTGCAGAAACTGATGGCTCAAATGGCTCTGAGCACTATGGCACTTAACATCTATGGTCATCAGTCCCCTAGAACTTAGAGCTACTTAAACCTAACTAACCTAATGACATCACACAACACCCAGCTGAAACTGATTTGTGAGTCTGAAGTCGACATTATTCCCTTATAGGAAGTGACGCAAAGATATTTAAAAGCGCCTGGTTAAATTCGTGCACGAAGAAATCACAGGAATGGCCATCCTTGTGCGTGAATTTATCCCAGTCAGAGATATTGGGTAATTAAAGGCTGGGAGAGGGACTGAGAGCAAAAATTGCGCCATTCTCCTAAATGTTTACACCTTGACGGCCACCAGTGAAATAGAACACTATATAGGGTGTCCAGTATTAGTGTTTGACAGCTCTTAACAACACTTGCAAACCAATAAGGCAGAAGGGAGAGACAACTTCGAAAATCATGGTGGGAGAGGGGGGGAGGAGGTAACCAAAGCAAAGACTCTTGAAGTCGATATGCATCAACTATGAAACTGGAGATATACCATCAGACTTCCGGAGAAATATCATTCCCACAATCCCGAAGAGAGCAGATGCAGACAACCGCGAGAACTATCGGATAGTCCGCTGAACGTCTCATGTATCCAAGTTGCTTACAATAATAATAAACAGAAGAATGAAAAGTTATGGATCTGTCAGATGAGGACCAGTTTGATTTCGTGAAGTTAAAGGCGCCAGAGACACAGTTCTGATGTTGGCTTTGTTAATGGAAACAAGACTGATGAAAAATCTGGACACATATCTACAAAAGCGTTCGGCAGTGTAAAATGTGGCACAATGTTCCAAATTCAGAAAAAAACTGATGTAAGCTATAAATAAAGACAGCTAGTAGGCGTATACAATATGTCTGAGAACCAATAAGAAACAGTAAGAACGGGAGACGAAAATTGAAATTCTCGCATTAAAAAGGATGTAAGGCTCAGGTGCAGTCTTTCTTGTCTACTGCTCAACATCTATATCAAAGAAGCAGTGATAGAAATAAATAAAGTTTCAGAACTGGGATTAAAATTCAGGTTAACAGGATACCAACGATCGCCAAAAGGTTTCATTATACTCGCAGGTAACTATCTCTTCGGTGGGACGTCTTGCGGCATATAATATTGATTTTTCGTAGCCACAAGATCCCTGTTGAACAAAGCAGTGCTCAACTTTCTCTAGTTTTCCCCGAATGCCAAGTCGTTTGAAGACCCAGAAATATTAACTGAGTTTCGCTCTAGGTCCTATCAGAAAGATTATGGGCAGCGGAAATCTGTCCTCCGAACATCAGATCGACCGATCAGTGATTGAACTTTTTAGTAATCTCCTCTTCAGGATATATGAGGTCAATAATCAGAGGAAGAGTAAAGGCGTGCTGTTATGATGATTGGGGCAAAGTTTAACGAACTAAACTGATGCTTAAAGGGTGTTTATTCACTATATGAAGCGTACTTCCGAACTTTATTAAACATGGAACATAGATGAAATCCCAACCCTATGGTTGTTTAAGACTATAACGTCCAGAGAGGTGAAATTGATTTTGTTTTGTTTCTAAGTGGTAGCTATGTTTCGCAGAGTGATTGGAGCAACGCTCCCTGTTAAGAGTCTTATTCATTTGGATAGTACTGTGTGTGTGTGTGTGTGTGTGTGTTTTGCGGCTTACGGGCGCTCAACGTCGAGGCCATCAACGCCCTGACACATATTAAAAGAAACTTTTTTTCGGAAGGCTCAGTAGATTACTGGGAAATGACAGGTGGTCAATGACTACGGAAGAAGTGGAAGCGTTTATTTGTGCTCGTCGTGTGGGTGGTTCCAAGAGTACAGGCCTCCACAGCTGGTGATCATATTCCTGAGGCTTGCCATTGTGTCTGGAAACCATGAGTAGAAATAGATTCTGCGAAACTGTGAGACTCCTGAGATTCGACGAGGAGCCTACACGCTCTGTACATTTACAGACTGGTGGATTTACAATGGTTTCTGCTGCCTGTCTGTTTTGTTTTGTTTTAGGGCGCATAAACAACTAGGGTCTTACGCGCCCATATCAGAACTGCAGAACTGCTTGAAGCAAGTCCACACCAAACGGCACCATGTGTCACAAGCCTGAATCTAACGTAATCATACATTAAAACTCTTCCATAGTAAAACTACGTCCGTTGAAACGTCCGCTAAACCCGCCGAGCAGAACAGGTGATTAGGATTGCTGAAGAGGCCAAATAAGGTGGCTGTCTGTTTCCACTTCAAAATTGTAATTTAATGACACATTTAAACAAAAACGGCACACAGCCGAACCTTTACAACTACCAGTTTCAAAATTCTATTCCCTCACGGCTGAAGGCCTCCAAACAAGAAATCTTAAATCAACAAGATAAATTTCAAGTGACTGAATACACGCAGTTAAAACAGCAAATAAGATAACTGAAATTATTTATCTATTGCAGCTAGGCTGAAAGCCTCAAGGCAAAAATGGATAGAACAAACATAAACAAGGTGCAATACAAATGGCTAAAGGCCACAATTAAATTTCAAAAATTTAAAAATATGTTACCATAATCTTTTAAGGCAGAAGGCCGCAATGTTTTTGCTTAAGGGGAAATTAAAAAAAAAATTTTTTTTTAAATGGTTCAAATGGCTCTGAGCACTCTGGGACTTAACTTTTAAGGTCATCAGCCCCTAGAACGTAGAACTATTTAAACGTAACTAACCTAAGGACATCACACACATCCATGCCCGAGACAGAATTCGAACCTGCGACCGTTGCGGTTGCGCGGATCCAGACTCTAGCGCTTAGTACCGCTCGGACACTCCAGCCGGCGGAAAGTTTAAGAATAAGGCTTTAAACGGCTGCAGGACCACAATTGCTTTTCCAAAAATTCAAAATATCTTAAACCTTCAAGTTTTAAGTGGCTGACAGTGCACTAAATGAAAAGATAGCACAACAACAGTAACTTTCAGCAAAATATCCACTTGCCAGAATTCAAACTTACTTGTACGGGCTGAAGACCCTTGATTTACATAAAATAAATAAAATAGTAGATTACCATCAGACCATTAAACACCCATAAAAAAGACAGTATAGTCGACGACGCTCAAACGACTCCGCGGGGGGGGGGGGGGGGGGAGGGGGCGAAATTGGGGTCTTCCCTCGCAACATTAACGTTCACTTAGGTGAGGCAGCTTGTGGGTCCAACTACACTTAAGCCGTCGGTAACCAAACCAAGAGACAGTCACCGACCGACCAAACAACTTGCTAGCCACCAATCGGTACAGGAAAACTCAAAGACCAAACTGTTAAGGACGTGATTATCCACAATGAAATATGTATTAAGCTGTCAAAACTACATATCATGCTGGACAGTGACAACTGTCATGTCCGCACTATAACACAACAAATATTCCGTGATAACCAAATTTATTTGACCTTCTGTCACTCAAAACAAAACTGAAGTTCGACTACACAACACTTCGCTGGCTGTAGCGCCAAGGAGAAATCAGAGTCACTAGTAGAGAATATAAGTCCAAACCACTGCCAACCAGTCGATACCGACGCGTCGCAAGATTCCAGCCTGGGAGGCCACAGTACGGTTCGGTCGTCGTGAATCCAGCAGCCGGGTAGTAACACAGTCATCGGCGAAGATTGAACTGGTTAATCGGGCTCAGGGAGCTCGCTTAAATCCGCAGGTCCGGCCAATCAGAGTGTTGGTAGATGGCGCCCTTAAACGGTTGCTCCCAAGGGCAGCGCCGCCAGGGGAATCCGTATCGATAGTGGTGTGTACGCTGCCGCTAACCCCGCGACGACGCGTTCACTGGCGCCAGTTGTTGACATCGTGTGCGGCGTCAACGGTACTCGGTGTGTGCCGCGCGTGTTGTAGCACGCCGCGCCGAGTTGAAGGCTGCTGTGCGGCGGCCGATACGACAGCAAAAGATGAGGAAAGGACACTGCCTGAAATTACGTTAGTGGCCAGGTCAGGTAACCGGAACACTAACGGCCTCAAGGCAGAAAATTGCGCTGGTGCACTTGAATTGTAGTGAACCAATATAGTTAACTCCACCGCGGCTCGATTTAACCACCAGAACCACTCGGTGCTGTTCACAGGAAAAGCTGCCTAACAGCGAACTACCGAAACGAACGACACAACATGAACGGAGATAGCTTGAGTACTTAAGACACCACTAAACTATGACGTCCTGGGTCACTGAGCCCCGAAGCTTGTAGCGACCGGACAGCTCCACACACGCTCCAACACTGAGCAGGGATCGTCAGCGGATCTAGCCGAATGTGCCACATGGAGATATTCTCCATGGTCCGCACCAACCGACCGACTCCCCTCAGAATGCCAACAACATCTAAAATAGTCCACAGTGGCAATAACGCTAACTACACACACAACCTGACAAACACTTCCACGAAGACCTGAACGATACCCAACAGTAGCTAAGCACACACGAAGACAAAATCGGGAGTCGACGCACACAAACACAGCCGACTCATGAATGATCGGCGAGCCAAAACGCGTCGTCCGGTAGGGCGACCGACCGACGATCCACCAAGACCGTGGCCTGGCTCAAGTGATGCGTGGTGGCATCGGACGGGCGAGCCATGTCGACGCAGAGCTCCAAAACAACTGCAGTAGTGCCGTATTGCAGCTCTCCGACTGACTGGCAGCCAGAACTCGCGACCCGAATTGGCTTATGACAGACAAAGACCGGGGAGTAATAGCAGTCGAGTAAAGATACTACGAGACGTGATATACTGATACGCACTGCTAACGCCGCTCACGGGCAGGCAAAGCAGCAACTCAGTGACACCAGTAATTTAAATTAACGTAGTGAGGTGGAAGTACATTAAAAACAGAGTCTAAAATACATGATGGCGGGAATATGAGCCACGCACGGATCATCCCTGTTCACACAATATATGGTTTCGAAGCTCTAGACCTATGGAACGAAATACTGCTTAGCTGTAGGTGTTTATAGCAAGTATAGTCTCAATTGTTTGGTAAGGATAATGCACGATTTCCTGATAAATGGGTTTCATATTAACTATGTTACGGAACCAATTCTATTCAGATGCAAAAACATCACTTCAGATGAAACTTCCTGGCAGATTAAAACTGTGTGCCCGACCGAGACTCGAACTCGGGACCTTTACCTTTCGCGGGCAAGTGCTCTACCATCTTTTTTTTTTACTTTTTTTTTCTTTATTAAAACAACCATATATGTACATAAGCACAAAAACAAAATATTGAAGTGCTGGAACTGATTCAACACGAATTTTATCCTATAATAGACTGAAGAACACATTTCAATATAGTGTCACTTGTAAGCTTACAAAATAGAACATAAATAGTAGCCTCTTCAGTCCAGACAGAGACATAGATCCGAAACGCAAACATATATATAATTGATTGTCTTAACTGGAATGACAGTTCTGTCATTTGATTCATAACCGTCCAAACTCAAAGTCATTTGGAGCACACAAAACGGATAACAAGAGATGCACAGGTAAATAAATTTGAAAACGTCATAATGAAGTTAATAACACCATTGAGAAGTCGGGAGTAGTCCTAGGGACTGGTATAACCCCTTACTCGTTGTGTATTTTGTTTGCTACATAGTTTTGCATGTGATTTGTGTCCTTACCGGCATCGAAAATTACCCTACGCCTTGTTTTTCAAAAATTATGTCTAACATGTTAGCAAACATTTTCCTGAAATTTGGGTAACGTTTCATCTTCCAGCGTGCCGTTCTCATGTAAGCCTCGAAACTAATGAGATTATCTTCACTATTGTGGATGATGATATATGTCACAAACTGTCCTAACATCCACATCACGGTGTTGTTCTTGGTAGCGGGAAAATGTTTCGCGTCCGGCCAGAGCAGGATGTCGGTGCAGTGGCTGGCTGGGCTGCTGCGGGTAACCAGGCCCAGCCTCTGCTGCACCAATTTCCATTTAATGAGATGACCGCCACAAGTGAAGCGATGGCGTAAGGTGTCGACCAGGCCACAGCGGACGCATTTATCACTGTCACTTAAACCGATTCTATGCAACCTTTCATTAGTGGGTATAACATCGTTTACCACTTTATACCATGTGGACGCCACTTCAGCAGTGTGGACGGTTAAACTTATGTTGTCCCAAACTGCCTTCCAATGAACACTCGGGTATTTAAGTTCAATGGGATTCCGGACTACTGGAGATGTCCATCTTTTTAATAACAGGTGCGTCGTCGGTAAATCCTGCGTGAAATAATGTCCATCAAGATAGCTTACTTCAAGAAAAAACTGCTTGACATGTCGTGGTTTGTAATGTATTTTAACTACATCAATGGGTGGATGCGTATCGGTGGGTTGTAAGGTTCGGAAGAGCCAACTGGTTACGCTGAGAGGTTCCTTGTCCAACAAATGCATGTTTCGTTTAATATATAACGCAGTACACTTTCGGTTAATGTCAGGCATGTTTAGTCCGCCGGCCTGTCTGGAAGACGTCAGCGTGGTGTATTTCACTTTGAACAGATGCCCTTGCCAGATAAATCTATTAGAGAGTTTCATCACGTGTTTGGCCTGCATCTTGGGGACTGGAAATAGTTGGGCCATATAGTACGCTTTACTGAATATATAACTGCTGAGGAGTCGTATGCGTTGGAGAATGTTAACGGACCGCCAGTTGTTTTCATAGATGGCACCTTGCATTTTATTGGTGACCTGCTTCCAATTTTTTGCATTCATTTTTAGCGGGTATTTGTCGATAATCATCCCCAGAGTGGTGTGGTTTTCGACACGCTTCGCCCAAGGTGTAAGAACTGCGTCGAATCCTCGAATGTTGACAAAGGTGCATTTACCGGCGTTGATTTTAGCACCGGAAGCACGACAGTACTCGTCTACCGCGGTCTTGAGGGTTGATACGTCTCCGTCGTTGCGCAGTAACACTCCGACGTCGTCGGCGTAAGCACTTACCGCGAACGACGTCCCGGCGATCGAAAGGCCTGCAAGTTTGTCATGAATAGAGCGTAAGAGCGGCTCGAGCGATAAAACAAATAACATCATGGAGAGAGGGCTCCCCTGCGGCACTCCTCTTTGGACCTCGATGGGTTGAGTAAGCTGTCCATTTACGCTGATTCTGGTTGTAATGCCCGTGACGAAATGTTGCACGACATTTATAACCCGTTGCTCAAAACCACACCGCTGCAGTAGCTGTAGGAGGTACTCGTGGCGGACGCGATCAAAAGCCTTGCAAAAGTCGATAAACAGCAATGCGAGATTCACGTTAGTGACTGACGCTATGGCTATTACATCTCTATATTCCGAAAGGGGCGTCATAATAGTGCGACCAGGGATGCATGATTGATGGTTGTGAATCACTTGCTTCATTAACGGAGACAATCTGCTGTTGAGTGCTCTGGCGAAGGTTTTGTAATCAAAATTGAGTAAAGTAATAGGTCGGAAGTTATCTAAGGTTTTTCGGTGTTTGCTTTTTGGTATCAACACAATTCGGCCTTCCTTCATTTCGGCCGGCACGTCACTCCCTCGCATCACTTCATTGAGAACATCTGTAAATGCGTGTCCGATTATGGGCCAGAAGCGCACATAAAATTCCCGTGGCAAACCATCAGGGCCAGGGGATTTATTCGATGGCGAGCCAGAAATCAGTTCAAGGACTTCGTCTGGAGCAAAATCGTGTACGACCGCCAAGTTGTCCGCAGGCGTGACTACGGTGGGCAGAGCACTCACGATATCGCCGCCGTCATCACCATATGTATCGCATTGCGAGTACAGATCCGTGAAGTACCGGTAAACTGCAGTAAGAATATCACTCTGTCGGGTCAAACGGAGTCCATCATCTGTGTCCAGCTCCCCGATAAAAGCTCGCTTGCGATGGGCACGATATTTTATGAGGTGATACAGCGATGCAAGTTCGTCCTCTTGAAGCGATTTTGCTTTAGATCTGATCTTCAGTCCTTCAAGCTGCGTTCGCTTTATGTCTATAAGCTTCGCCTTTATTTGTTTGATGGTCGTCAGCTGTGTGTTGGTTGGTGTCGTGGTCGTATACAACTCTCGCAGAACTGTTTGGCAAAAATCAATCGTGCGTTTGACATCTTGCGCCCGTTGCCAACTGTAGTTTCTTAAAGATAATCGCATTTTCCGTTTGACCTCAGCATTCCACCAGGATATCTTGCTCGGATATCTGCAGCATTGCTTGAGACAATCCGCCCATGTCATGGAGATGTCATCTTGTAGCAAGGCATCGGCGAGAATAGAAACATTTAGGCTCCACGGAATCCTATACCATTTAGTATGCTGTTTGTCCAGATTTATTGTGACACAGAGGGCGCAGTGGTCGGAGAAGCTAGCCGGAATGACATCGGCGTCCAGAACATGTTGGCAAATGTTCTCAGAGATGTACAAACGGTCTAGACGGCTACATGCGGTGGTGGTCAGGTACGTGTACTTTACCAGGGTAGGAAATTTTAGTTCCCACGCATCCTTCAGCTGCAGGTGACGCACCAGATCATGTAGTTCCCTACAGCAATTCAAGTTTGGCGATTGGTCTTTCCTGTGGATCACACAGTTGAAATCACCACTAATTATCAACTGGGTTGGGTTGCGGCGTAGCAAGTATATGATGTCTTGTTTAAAGAAGTTAGCTCTTTCTGATTTTAAGGTCGTTCAAGATGGAGCATTGATATTGACGAGGGTGACATCAAAAATTTGGCAAGCTATGCCTCTACCGGAGTCCAACATTTCGATATTGCTCACTGGGATTCCGTCTCGTGATAGAATGGCCGTACCTGTGCCTCCGTCCGCCACGGTGTTTACGATTGTTGCAAATCCTGATACATGAAAACTTAAGATAGACACTTCCTGTAACAGAACTATTTCAGCTTCGCACTCATAGATAAACTGCCGTAGCATTGCTAATTTTAAATCTGTCCTAACTCTATTTATGTTCAGGGACAAAAACTTATAAGCTTGACTCATGATCGCCCGCATCTCGTGGTCGTGCGGTAGCGTTCTCGCTTCCCACGCCCGGGTGCCCGGGTTCGATTGCCGGCGGGGTCAGGGATTTTCTCTACCTCGTGATGGCTGGGTGTTGTGTGCTGTCCTTAGGTTAAATAGGTTTAAGTAGTTCTAAGTTCTAGGGGACTAATAACCGCAGCAGTTGAGTCCCATAGTGCTCAGAGCCATTTGAACCATTTGACTCATGATCGTCCGAGACTTGCGGGTGATGGGAAGCGTAGGAAGCCCAGTCCATCTCACCGTCGGACTTTGAACCTACATCCGCAGGTTTTGTAGCAGTTTTTGCGCTGACTTTACTTTTTGAGTTACTTCGAGCCACGGAGTCCTTTGGTTTAACTTTATTTTGCCGTCGCAAAGGCGTCCGAAGTGTCATTGAAGACGGCGGAGTCGGCGAGTCATGGCTGTAAGCAGTATGTGCAAGTCCTTGCTTCGGAACGGGTGACGGCAAGTCCGAAGACGCAGCGTCAGTAGGCTCACTGTGTTTGTTTGGAGCCGCACTGGCTGTTTGTATACAGCTGTCCGGGTCCTCGTGTTGTGTGGAAGCAGTTTCGAGGTGGCGGCTGTTTATGTTATGCTCTACACCGCGTGCTTCATCCGCCGTGTTTCCGAGTTGCTGTTGACTGACTGCCACCTCTTGTGTGTTGGTCACCTGCGGCGAGTCGGCAAGCGGCATCGGAACGGATTGCTGTAAACACTCGGCTGCACTCGAATTGACAGTTTCTGCGTCGGGCGGATGAATGGGAATTCGGCGGGTCGTAACTGAGCCATCCGACACATGCGTGTCCTGTGTGGAGGCCCGTGGCTCCGCGTCATCGGTTTGATTTTTTATTGCCTGTTCGCCGGAACCACTACCGTCACTTATAGTACGTCGTCGTTTGTTACCGACAGATAATGCAACACAGGTGGCTAAGGGGTGACTGGCCACGGGTTTTTGAGGCAAGGGTGGGAAGGTGCCGTTACCGAGATCGTTGTCCTCTGACACAGATGCACTCGGTTGGGAGTCAGTCACAGAAGGCGTCTGATTTTGAGTTAGGACATCAGCCAATGTTAATCTCTGTCGTTGTTGCAGATTGTTTCGAAGTACGACAACTCGCCGTGGGCAATCCTCTCGTAAATGGCCACTCGTGTTACAGATGAAACAAGTACCTACTTGCCCCTCGTAAATGACATGAGCCTTATAACCACAAACCTGTATATAGGATGGGATATTGACTTTAACGGCCATGTCAACTGAGCGAACCCCACTATAACATTTGAGTTTGTGACGGCTCGACCATTTTTCGTTTCTAATCTGTCGGATGTCACCGTATTTGGCGAGGACATCTCTAAGAAAACAATTCTCAACCTCAGGTGGCAAATTGAACACTCGCACTTGTTTATACTCAAAGTCAGCGTTAGTTATTGAAACTGTACTCACCGACTGATCACGATGTCGGAACTCTGCATTCCAACCAGTATTCACCAAAATTTTCTCCAGTTGTTTCTGGTCTAAAAACTTCACAAAGAAACAGTATTCCGCCGTGTCATAATATGCTGTGTGGACCTGATCGGATGTGATGCCAATAATATCTACTATCCAGTCATGGATTTCTAGAGAACTCGGTTGCACATTCCTGGAAGATTTCTCAAATGCAAAACACAGGGTATTCTTACGTGGTACACTGGGAGCCATAACTGCACTATATGCGCGGTCGGGACCGCAGTGAGTAAATTAAGAAGCTTGTGTACGACGGTAGGGAAGAAGCACTGAGAATATCACAGGTCACAATCCAAGAATTATTATAAACACGGCTTGCGGCGCGACGACTACGCGAAAGTACCGACATGTCCGATCGCTCCGCATCCCAAGCGGAACTGTCCATCTGAGCTACCGAAGCACGACTCACGCCCGGTGCTCACAGCTTTACTTCTGCCAGTATCTCGTCTCCTACCTTCCAAACTTTACAGAAGCTCTCCTGCGAACCTTACAGAACTAGCACTCCTGAAAGAAAGGATAAAGCGGAGACATGGCTTAGCCACAGCCGTGGGGATGTTTCCAGAATGAGATTTCCACTCTGCAGCGGAGTGTGCGCTGATATGAAACTTCCTGGCAGATTAAAACTGTGTGCCCGACCGAGACTCGATCTCGGGACCTTTGCCTTCCGCGGGCAAGTGCTCTACCATCTGAGCTACCATCGTGCTGAAGCACGACTTACGCCCGGTACTCACAGCTGTGAGTACCGGGCGTGAGTCGTGCTTCGGTGGCTCAGATGGTAGAGCACTTGCCCGCGGAAGGCAAAGGTCCCGAGATCGAGTCTCGGTAGGGCACACAGTTTTAATCTGCCAGGAAGTTTCGTATCAGCGCACACTCCGCTGCAGAGTGGAAATCTCATTCTGGATCACTTCAGATACTTACTTCACTTCCATCAAATAAACTGCAAAAAAGTCAGCCTCCAGCGTAGTCCATAGAGCAAGAGTAGAGATACCACAGGCTCTGAAGTCTTGAAGATCGCACCGTTTCCGATAAAAATTTAAAAACTTACTAATATTTCCTTGACGCCCTATCGCGAAAGGAAAGTAAAATATGTGTTCGTAAGGAGTTCCCTTCGAAATAATGTTACTGAAATACAAATAAGGAAAAAATTTCCAGAAACCGTAAGTTGTTACAGCAAGACAAAATTTGGTGTTAACATATTAGACAAAATAGCCGGGCAGTATGCTGTTAGGGCCTCTTCAAGAGGATGGTCAGTACAGTCCTTGAACAATAACTTTGACCTAGCATGGAAAAATGAGTATGGGGTATTCATGGCTGTAACAGAGAAGAAGATTAAAAAAAAACTTTGTAATACTTGATTTGGCAACTTGCAGAGGAAATGCCCTACGAGTACGTGAAGACTCGCTCACTTCATAGGATCACAGACGAATAATGAAAGAGTGGAAATGAAATGAAGAAGAAATAGCGCAGAAATTTCATGTATGTCACGTTTTTAAGTTCTGCATGTGTAATAAAACGACTTCCAAGTGCGCTGTTTGTAGGAAGACAGTTTGTGGAAAATGCACAAAACAAGCTGGATACAAATGCGTCAGTTGTGTAGAAGTATGAACTACTTAAAATTGAAGTGAACCCCCTCACTTGCTTAGATTTGATTGGATTTTATGTGTTTCAGTGAAATTTCTTTATTTTTAAATAACTATGCTTATTTCTGTTCTGTTCCCTTTTATTCACGGTTCTGTACCTTAAATTGCATACAAAATCATGTAAAGACATTACAATGTAATAATTATGTACAATTTTTAAATAATGATAGAGGACATTATTTTTATGCATTTGAGGCACCTCTGAGCGTTAGAGAGGATAGGAAAAAGCTGGGTGTCCTTGTGTTTAGTGGAAACTCTCTTAATCATCATTATTTAGCGAGGAGTATGTTGGCTCAGGAAAGCAACATGGACATTCATGTATTCACTTGCAAAGTCTCAAACACTCCTAGATTAATCGAAGGTGATATTCACCATTTTCTAGCAAAAGTTATATTTATGAAAGATTATAGCTGTTTACGTTTTTAGAGAAACAGAAATGACTATATAATAAGATACTTAATTACATGTAATTAAATATTTTGTATTATAATTATAGCATATAACATGCACAAGTTTATATAACATACACAAGTATCTAATTGATAACACTACTATTTCAATATAACCAATTATTTTAATTATAACAACTGGCTTGTTACTCAACTCAGAAGGAAATACGAAACTCAATCGGGATATGTTAGCAAAATTATCATTCACCACAAGCCCATAATGCGAGGCTGGACACAGCGTCCCAAACTTCACATGGACCGAGTGTCTTGACAGTATGCAGGCCAACGCTCGGGCTGTCCCAGCACGGTTCTTTTCGGAAGTACTCGGTAAAGCGCGATGAGCCGTGGCTGGCTCGTCTTACGCTTTGCATTAAACCTTGGGTGCTATTCTGTGTTTAGTCTCCCACAGTTATCGCGATTATGCTGTAATCCCCTCTCTCCGTTAGTGGCAGCAGCGGTGTGTATCGATATTCGCACCTTGTACTATCTTTGGCTTGGCGCTTATACACTCCTGAAAATTGAAATTAGAATACCGTGAATTCATTGTCCCAGGAAGGGGAAACTTTATTGACACATTCCTGGGGTCAGATACATCACATGATCATACTGACAGAACCACAGGCACATAGACACAGGCAACAGAGCATGCACAATGTCGGCGCTAGTACAGTGTATATCCACCTTTCGCAGCAATGCAGGCTGCTATTCTCCCATGGAGACGATTGTAGAGATGCTGGATGTAGTCCTGTGGAACGGCTTGCCATGCCATTTCCACCTGGCGCCTCAGTTGGACCAATGTTCATGCTGGACGTGCAGACCGCGTGAGACGACGCTTCATCCAGTCCCAAACATGCTCAATGGGGGACAAATCCGGAGATCTTGCTGGCCAGGGTAGTTGACTTACACCTTCTAGAGCACGTTGGGTGGCACGGGATACATGCGGACGTGCATTGTCCTGTTGGAACAGCAACTTCCCTTGCCGGTCTAGGAATGGTAGAACGATGGGTTCGATGACGGTTTGGATGTACCGTGCACTATTCAGTGTCCCCTCGACGATCACCAGTGGTGTATGGCCAGTGTAGGAGATCGCTCCCCACACCATGATGCCGGGTGTTGGCTCTGTGTGCCTCGGTCGTATGCAGTCCTGATTGTGGCGCTCACCTGCACGGCGCCAAACACGCATACGACCATCATTGGCACCAAGGCAGAAGCGACTCTCATCGCTGAAGACGACACGTCTCCATTCGTCCCTCCATTCACGCCTGTCGCGACACCACTGGAGGCGGGCTGCACGATGTTGGGGCGTGAGCGGAAGACGGCCTAACGGTGTGCGGGACCGTAGCCCAGCTTCATGGAGACGGTTGCGAATGGTCCTCGCCGATACCCCAGGAGCAACAGTGTCCCTAATTTGCTGGGAAGTGGCGGTGCGGTCCCCTACGGCACTGCGTAGGATCCTACGGTCTTGGCGTGCATCCGTGCGTCGCTGCGGTCCGGTCCCAGGTCGACGGGCACGTGCACCTTCCGCCGACCACTGGCGACAACATCGATGTACTGTGGAGACCTCACGCCCCACGTGTTGAGCAATTCGGCGGTACGTCCACCCGGCCTCCCGCATGCCCACTATACGCCCTCGCTCAAAGTCCGTCAACTGCACATACGGTTCACGTCCACGCTGTCGCGGCATGCTACCAGTGTTAAAGACTGCGATGGAGCTCCGTATGCCACGGTAAACTGGCTGACACTGACGGCGGCAGTGCACAAATGCTGCGCAGCTAGCGCCATTCGACGGCCAACACCGCGGTTCCTGGTGTGTCCGCTGTACCGTGCGTGTGATCATTGCTTGTACAGCCCTCTCGCAGTGTCCGGAGCAAGTATGGTGGATCTGACACACCGGTGTCAATGTGTTCTTTTTTCCATTTCCAGGAGTGTAGTTTCCGGATCTGAGGTGTGCGACCAGATGGTCGGTGGGCGTGGGGCAGCGAGGAAATCTCCGTTGCGAATATTTGGCTTTGGCCGCTGGCGGCGTCTATGCGCGTTCGGAGTGTGTGGTGTTGTTCCCATTGCTACAAGGTCCGTGGCTCACCGATCCAGGACACGAAGTTGAGTTTTGACTTAATCTACCAACAAGTCACGACTGTTCAAATTGTGTCGTTTGGACTTCGTTGTCGCCTGTTGAGACAGTCCCGAGAGCAACAATGTGTATTTTCAAGTTGGCAAATTTTAGCCACTCTCCGGTGGAGTTTAACTGTACTTGGTTATTTGGAATTGAAGTGCACCAGCGGAATCTTCCGCCTTGTGGCCGTTAACGTCCCGGTTAACTGCCCTGGCCGTTGACGTAAATTCAGGCAGTGTATTTTCCTCATCGTGTTGTCTCTGTCCAGCATGGTGTGTAGTTTAACAGCTCAATGTATAATTGGTTGTGGGCGTCAATACTTTCTACGTCTTTCCATTGAACTCCCTGTTGCGTGCTGGTCATGTCTGAGCAGAAGATATCTTGTAAGTGGGTCCATTGACTGTGGGTCCATTGACTGTATGTCAGTTGGGTTGTCGTCGGATCGAGGATGGTTGGGCCAACTGCTTGTCTCATCTAAGCGAGCGTTAGTGTTTGAATTCCAGGACGACCTTCGGAATCTTCTGAGCGCCATTGGGTGTACTGCCTTTTCTTATTTGTTCTTTTTGTTTGTATTTGTACGGCTTCTAGCCGGTTTTTAAATTAAGGTTGTTTTGTGTTGTGGACTGACAAGACAGCCAGTCCACAGGGACGGGTAACCGAAAGGCACGCGTTTACACATGCCGGCTGGCGTTAGGTCTGAAACAGGATACGTAATGAATGCTATAAAGAAAAGTACGTAGCTGCTGGAATACTTAACTTTAATTCATCATTTGTATACAGCATTCTTGATGATACAAATGAGACTCTCTCTAGAAATGGTTAATGGCGCCTTGCTATGTCGTAGCCATGGACTTAGCTGAAGGCTATTCTAACTGTTTCTCGGCAAATGAGAGAAAGGCTTCGTCAGTGTAGTCGCTAGCAAAGACGTCCGTACAACTGGGGCGAGTGCTAGTACGTCTCTCAAGACCTGCCGTGTGTTGGCGCTTGGTCTGCGATCACTGACAGTGGCGACACGTGGGTCCGACATGTACTAATGGACCGTGGCCGATTTAAAGCTACCACCTAGCAAGTGTGGTGTCTGGCGGTGACACCACATTTTCTCCTTAAGGTGTAAGATTCTTTGGGCCTCCAACCTAATTTAAAGAACTGTTATAAGTAAGGCCATTGGCATTTTAAAAAATTTAATTTTGTTGATTCTTAAGTCATCGGCCTTCAGCCGATTTTGAATTAAAATTGTTTTGCACTTAAGGTGCCAGATTCTTTGGGCCTTCAGGCTAATTAAAGAACTGTTTTAAGATAAGGTCTTTTGTCTCTTAAAAAATTAATTTTGGTTTGACTCTTAAGAGACGGGCCCTCAGCCGATTTTTTTTCTTTAAATTAAAGTTATTTTGTTCTTAAGGTATGAGATCGTTTGGGCCTTCAGCCTGATTGAAGAACTGATTTAAGGTTAGGCCTTCTGCCTTTTAAATTTCTGATTTTGGTTTGAGTTTTAAGTTATTGGCTTTCAGCCGATTTTGAATAAAAGTGGTCTTGCCCTTAAGGCATGAGATTGTATGGCGTATTTAGACGCTTATCAAGTTTCAAAAAGTAATGCTGTGATTTTGTTTTAAATTTTCTTGGCTCTTGTAATGTTTGGTGGAATAAATAAAGTTGTATGTTCGAGTGTAACTGAAAGCCGCTTATTTTGTCCCCTTTCCACAATTTGAACTACTTGTCCTGTCCTGCTGGCTTAGCAGGCCGTCTCAGTCCACATTACGTTTACTTTTGTGACGCGGCATTTTTCGGCCTGCACAACAGCTTTCGGTTCTGCAGAATCGTGGTGTCAGCGCTGTTCGTGGTATGAAGAACATTCACCGGTCCAGTGGCTGTTTTCTCAAAAGAGGCAGTCTAGCGATCGATCGTCACAAGATTTCAAAAATGATTAAAAATGGCACATGGGATGGGTGATAATTCTCCATTAATGTTATGCAATCGGGTAAGTGAAGGGTACTGCAAATTTGCTATGAAGCGACATTGCAATGCCACGCAGAAATAATTTTGAAGGTTAGTTAGTTGACAATGAAACAGCAAACAATTATTACTGTCCATAGACAGGAATCATTATTCTGTAAACCAAGAAGCACTCTGTGCTAAATTTGAAGACACGTAGCAAGTGAAGAAATTGATGACATGAATATCAAGTTTCACACGTAATTCATTTCAATTCAGTGGAATTCAAGGAAGAGTATGGAAACTTCAAATATTACTGCGGGTCAAGTGGCATGCCTGGAACGTTTTTTCGGCTTAAAACTAACTCTGTCCAAAACCGAAACAGCCTCGCACCCATGCCCAGGATCCGAAACACTTAGAGGGGTTGAAAAGACCAATCGACAAGGTGAATCATTTAGTGGTACCAGGCACCTCTTCCACTAAGAAGACATGAGAGCAACGCCTGTTTCCTATTACTCAACATTTTCCGATTAATATTTGAACGAAGACCTCTCTTGCATTGGGCCTGAAGGAACCAATCGAGGGTTTACCCATCAGGAAACATTGCGTATGTAACGTCCCAAGTGAGTGGCACCTGAAGATACCTCATAGAACTCGACTACCATCCTTGGGTTTCTGCTGCATAGCTGTATCAATGAAATCCATGCACCAAGTTGCATTAAGTTGTAATTACTCCCACATGCATTCAATTCATGTTCAGAAAAGGTGGTTACAGGTGCATGTTGCTCTGAATATCAGACGTAATAAAAGTGAAAATAAAAAACACTCAATGTTGGTTCCCAGCATGCTTGTCCTCCTTGGAATGAAAGCAGTACATCAAAATACAGGCAGAGTACGACAAAACCATAAAGCTCTATGAAAGGTGGATTCACTGCCACCTTCCATCACTTCTCATCCAGATACTGTTACACTAGAGGCCATTAAAACTGCTACACCAAGAAATGCAGATGATAAGAGGGTATTCATTGTACAAATATACTAGAACTGACATGTGATAACGTTTTCACACAGTTTAGGTGCATAGATCCTGAGAAATCAGTATCCAGAACAACCAACTCTGGCCGTAATAACGGCCTTGATACGCCTGGGAATTGAGTCAAACAGAGCTTGGATGGGGTGTACAGGTACAGCTGCCCATGCAGCTTCAACACGATACCACAGTTCATCAAGAGCAGAGACTGGCGTATTGTGACGAGCCAGTTGCTCGGCCACCATTGACCAGATGTTTTCAATTCGTGAGAGATCCGGAGAATGTGCTGGCCAGGGCAGCAGTCGAATATTTTCTGTATCCAGAAAGGCCCGTACATGACCTGCAACATGCGGTAGTGCATTATCCTGCTTAAATGTAGGGTTTCACAGGTATCGAATGAAGGATAGAGCCACGGGTCGTAACACATCTGAAATGTAACGTCCACTGTTCAAAGTGCCGTCAATGCGAACAAGAGGTGACCGAGACGTGTAACCAATGGCACCCCGTACCATCACGCCGGGTGATACGCCAGTATGGTGATGACGAGTACACGCTTCCAATGTACGTTCACCGCGATGTCGCCAAACACGGATGTGATCATCATGATGCTGTAAACAGAACCTGGATTCATCCGAAAAAATGACGTTTTGCCATTCGTACACCTAGGTTCATCGTTGAGTCCACCATCACAGGCGCTCCTGTCTGTGATGCAGCGTCAAGGGTAACCGCAGCCATGGTCTCCGAGAAGATAGTCCATGCTGCTGCGAACTTCGTCGAACTGTTCGTGCAGATGGTTGTTGTCTTGCAAACGTCACCATCTGTTGACTCAGGGATCGAGACGTGGCTGCACGATCCGTTATAGCCATGCGGATAAGATGCCTTCCATCTCTAGTGATACGAGGCCGTTGGGATGCAGCACGACGTTCCGTATTACTCTGCTGAACCCACCGATTCCATGTTCTGCTAACAGTCATTGGATCTCGACAAACGCCAGCAGTAATGGCGCGATACGATAAACCGCATTCGAGATAGGCTACAATCCGACCTTCATCAAAATCGGAAACGTGATTGTACGCATTTCTCCTCCTTACACGAGGCATCATAACGGCGTTTCACCAGGCAACGCCGGTCAACTGCTGTTTGTGTAGGAGAAATCGGTTGGAAACTTTCCTCATGTCAGCACGTTGGTGTGTGACTGCTCTGAAAAGCTAATCACTTGCATATCACAGCATCTTCTTCCTGTCGGTTAAATTTCGCGTCTGTAGCACATCATCTTCGCAGGAGAGCTTCTGTAAAGTTTGGAAGGTAGGAGACGAGATACTGGCAGAAGTAAAGCTGTGACGACGGGTCGTCAGTCGTGCTTAGGTAGCTCAGACGGTAGACCACTTTCCTGCGAAAGGCAAAGTCCCGAGTTCGAGTCTCTGTCCGGCACACAGTTTTAATCTACCACCAAGTTTCACTGTCAGATAATAACATATTGTCTGATACCTCGTGGAGGTCGTTACAGGTTAGATAAGGCACTAAGGCTATGTGTTAACTTTACGCATTTTTCAGTATTACTCCACCCATTACTTTACTCTCTTCTCCTATCCATTTGGGATGTTCCTACGTGGAAGAGAGAGAAAGGGCGTGTGTGTGTGTGTGTCTGTGTCAGAAGGCTCCAACCTTTGTGTCTGCTTTCGCATTTGAATAGTTGCGACGAGTGGAAGTTCGTGGAATTTTGGAGGTACGGAAAGATTCTGGAGGATCGTTGAATCTTTGAGTCGAACCAAGACATTGGTAACCCTCTGCCTACGAAAGGCGGTCTTGAGTTTGTGGTCTAACAATTCGTCTACCCCTTCAGGTCATACAAAGATCCTATTTAAGCAACTAAGTTAATTTTACACTTTCTAAAATACTACTTCATCCCTTTATTTTAATCTTTTCTCTCTTCAGCTGTCCATTTTTGCACTTCCCATATGGAAATAATTTGTCTTGTAGACAATCCCACCTCTAAATTTTGTTTCCTACGTTGTTTTGCCTTTGATTTTTAGGGTTCCGAATCTTAGTCGGTAAAAATTAGACCCTTACAGGATCATTTTGTATTCCTTGTGTCTGTGTGTCTGTTCGACATTTTACATAACCCTTTTTCTCAGGAACGGTTATACAAATCAAGTTGAAATTTATGTCACGTATTATGGTCCATAGTACCTGGGCAGTATGACAAAAGTTAGCCTCTAGGACAAAACAATCAAAAGGTTTGGCCATTTGTGACATATATTTTGATACTCGCAAAGTCACTCATCAAAAGCTACAAGGAACTTCCCGTTTGAGCTAGAATTTTGAAACACGCCATTAAACAAGGTTTCACATTACAAATAAAGCAAAACAATTCAAACATAATTAATCTATAATTATATCACACGAAAAACGTATTGTCATTTTCTATCAGGCATTCTGTATCTCTGTTTAAAGCCCTTTTTCTCAGGAATGGTTAGACGTATCAAGTTAAAATTCGTGTCATATATTGAGGTCTGTCGTACCTTGGCGAACTTTACGTTCTAAGCCATGGCAAATTCATGTCACATATTTTGATACTCGATAACTTACTCTTTAAAACCTGCAGAGTGTTTTCAGTTGACCTAAGACCATGAAATTTTTCATGTATCAAGGTTTCACACTAAACCCAAAAAAAAAAATCGAAAATTCTTAACTTATAATTATATCGCACCAAAAAATTGTCATTCGTTATCAGATTGCCTGACTTTCTGCACATCTGTTAAGACATCTTTTTCTCAGGAACAGAGAGATGCATGAGGTGGAAATTTGTGTCACATGCTAAGTTCTATTGGCCCTTGGCAATGTAAACAAAATGGAGCTTCTAGGTCGATGTCTTCCAAACATACGGCCTTTTATATCGTGTATTTTGACTCTCGCAAAATCATTCATCAAAGCCTCCTAGGTATTTCATGCTGAACTAGAATAATAAAATTTGGCAAGAAGCAAGATTTCTCAATACAACAGAAGGAAAAAATTCGAAACTGATTAATTTATAACTATATGACACTGTAAAATAGTGTTTTGTCATTCGTTATCCGACTTCAGGCTTGAAATTAGAACAGTCTCGGAAGTCTTGCAACCTTGGGACCGATATCTTGCCAGTATCAGTGCCATAATCAGACAAAAAGGTCGATATTTTCGATATTGGAATTCCCTCCCTAGGCCCGACAAGACGCCTCCTGAGACGCGGCAAGGTAGGAGTAGGCAAAATGCAACAGGGTATAACAATATTAATCTGCTAATAGTAAACTGCAAGAGCGCCTATAGAAAGGTCCTAGAACTGCTCTCATTAATATACGGTCACAATGCCCACATAGTACTAGGGACAGAAAGTTGGCTGAAACCATATGTAAACAGTAATGAAATTCTTAACTCAGATTGGAATGTATACCGCAGAGACAGGCTGGACAGTGAAGGGGGAGGCGTGTTTATAGCGATAAGAAGTGCAATAGTGTTGAAGGAAATTGACGGACACCAGAAATGTGAAATAATTTGGGTGAAGGTCGCGGTTAAAGCAAGTTCAGACATGGTAATTCGATGTCTCTATAGACCCCCTCGCTCAGCAGCTGTTGTGGCTGAGCACCTGAAGGATAATTTGGAAAATATTTCGAGTAGATTTCCCCACCATGTTATAGTTCTGGGTGGAGATTTTAATTTGCCGGATATAGACTCGAAGACTCAAACGTTCATAACGGGTGGCAGGGACAAAGGATCCAGTGAAATTTTTTAAAGTGCTTTATCTTAAAACTACCTTGAGCAATTAAACAGAGAACCGACTCGTGGCGATAACATATGAGACCTTCTGGTGACAAACAGACCCGAACTATTTGAAACAGTTAACGCAGAGCAGGGAATCAGCAATCATAAAGCGGTTACTACATCGATGACTTCAACCGTAAATAGAAATATTAAAAAAGGTAGGAATATCTTTCTGTTTAGCAAAAGTGACAAAAAGCAGATTTCAGAGTACCTGATGGCTCAACACAAAAGTTTTGTCTCAAGTACAGATAGTGTTGAGGATCAGTGGACAAAGTTCAGAACCAACGTACAATATGTGTTAGGTGAGTATGTGCCAAGCAAGATCGTAAGAGATGGAAAAGAGCCACCGTGGTACAACAAGCGAGTTAGAAAACTGCTGCGGAAGCAAAGGGAACTTCACAGCATACATAAACATAGCAAAAGCCTTGCAGACAAACAAGAATTACGCGAAGCGAAATGTATTGTAAGGAGGTCTTGTACGAGAGGCGTTCAATGAATTCGAAAGTAACGTTCTATGTACTGACTTGGCAGAAAATCCTAAGAAATTTTGGTCTTATGTCAAAGCGGTAGGTGGATCAAAACAAAATGTCCAGACACTCTGTGACCAAAATGGTACTGAAACAGAGGATGACAGACTAAAGGCCGAGATACTAAATGTCTTTTTCCAAAGCTGTTTCACAGAGGAAGACTGCACTGTAGTTCCTTCTCTAGATTGTCGCACAGATGGTAGATATCGAAATAGACGACAGAGGGATAGAGAAACAACTAAAATCGCTCAAAAGAGGAAAGTCCGCTGGACCTGATGGGATTTCAGTTCGATCTTACACAGAGTACGCGAAGGAACTTGCCCCCCTTCTTGCAGCGGTGTACCGTAGGTCTCTAGAAGAGCGTAGCGTTCCAAAGGATTGGAAAAGGGCATAGGTAACCCCCGTTTTCAAGAAGGGACGTCGAACAGATGTGCAGAACTATAGACCTATATCTCTATCAGTTCTAGAATTTTGGAATACGTATAATGTTCGAGTGTAATGACTTTTCTGGAGACTAGAAATCTACTCTGTAGGAATCAGCATGGGTTTAGAAAAAGACGATCGTGTGAAACCAAGCTCGCGCTATTCGCCCACGAGACTCAGAGGGCCATAGACATGGATTCCCAGGTAGATGCCGTGTTTCTTGACTTCCGCAAGGCGTTCGATACAGTTCCCCACAGTCGGTTAATGAACAAAGTGAGACCATATGGACTATCAGACCAATTGTGTGATTGGATTGAAGAGTTCCTAGAAAACAGAACGCAGCATGTCATTCTCAATGGAGAGAAGTCTTCCGAAGTAAGAGTGATTTCAGGTGCGCCGCAGGGGAGTGTCGTAGGACCGTTGCTATTCACAATATACATAAATGACCTTGTGGATGACATCGGAAGCTCACTGAGGCTTTTTGTGGATGATGCTGTGGTATATCGAGAGGTTGTGACAATGGAAAATTGTACTGAAATGCTGGAGGATCGGCAACGAATTGACGCATGGTGCAGGGAATGGCAACTGAATATCAATGCAGACAAGTGTAATGTGCTGCGAATACACAGAAAGATAGATCCTTTACCATTTAGCTGCAAAATAGCTGGTCAGCAACTGGAAGCAGTTGATACCATAAATTATCTGGGAGTACGCATTAGGAGTGATTTAAAATGGAATGATCATATAATGTTGATCGTCGGTAAAGCAGATGCCAGACTGAGATTCATTGGGAGAATCCTAAGGAAATGCAATCCGAAAACAAAGGAAGTAGGTTACAGTACGCTTGTTCGCCCACTGCTTGAATACTGCTCATCAGTGTGGGATCCGTACCAGATAGGGTTGATAGAATATATAGAGAAGATCCAACGGAGAGCAGCGCGCTTCGTTACAGGGTCATTTAGTAATCGCGAAAGCGTTACGGAGATGATAGATAAACTCCAGTGGAAGACTCTGCAGGAGAGACGCTCAGTAGCTCGGTACGGGCTTTTGTTGACGTTTCGAGAACATACATTCACCGAGGAGTTAAGCAGTATATTGCTCCCTCCTACGTATATCTCGCGAAGAGACCATGAGGATAAAATCAGAGAGATTAGAGCCCACACAGAGGCATACCAACAATCCTTCTTTTCACGAACAATACGAGACTTTAATAGAAGGGAGAACCGATAGGGTTACTTAAGGTACCCTCTGCCACACACCGTCCGGTGGTTTTGTAGAGATCAACTGCGTGTAAAGTAATTACAAGATCCTCAGCACTCGAGGGCTACTCGCAGCTGGAAAATTTTTCTTTATTTATTCCTTATAATCTTCGAGGTTATCTCCCCACCCACATAGATGTGCTATTTTTATCCAGTTATCTCACTTTTTGACGTACCGTAATTTCATCCCTTATGTTTTCTACGTGTTTTTATAGTTCTATGGTACTTCTTAATATAATCGTATCTACATTGGTCCAATTTTGTACAATATTTCCAAGAATCTTTCCTTTGACCTCATTTCTTCATTTTCAGTTACTTCAAAAAATGGCTCTAAGCACTATGGGACTTAACATCTGAGGTCATCAGTCCTCTAGACTTAGCACTACTTAAACCTAACTGACCTAAGGACATCGCACACATCCAAGCCCGAGGCAGGAATCGAAGCTGCGACTGTAGCAGCAGCGCGGTTCCAGACTGAAGCACCTATAACTGCTCAGCAACAACGGTCGGCAGGTACTTCACCTGAAATTAGTACGTCTGATAAATGTGTCCATTCAGGACGGATCAGTCTCTTGAAAGTATTATTCGTTATTATGGAAACTGATTTTTAGTATAAACGCATATTGTGGTGTGGAATGCTTAGCCCACGTTTCCTAGTCTGATTCTAACACCTCTTTTACTTACCTATCAGACATGGCGATATCTTCTATGTATTTACATTTCACTGACACTTATTTTGAAGTTGTTACAAATGATTATCGTAGTGAGTACCACAGTAAAAAAAAATTTATCACATTACACTCATCTACCTCTCAATCTTCACTTCCCTTCTTTCATAAGAAATCAAAATTAGGGAAAGTTGTGGTCTTCTTCCATCCTTTCACCAAACGATGCCCAAATACTGATATTTAGTTCGAAGTGATATCGATGTAGCAGTAAGATAAATGAGAACGGCGTTTACTCTAATGACAGTTCCCTGGCGTGTTGCTGCATCGACAACCTATAGCCATAAACTTTCCCCCTGGGCCTCCCTTCTAGCTAAATTGACCTGTCGTGGTGTAGAGATAAATTGCTCTGTCGCTGCTAACGAATGAGACTGGAATTTAGAAGTATAGAATACTGAACAAATGAATCATACTAACACACGTGTTAAACTAGCGAACGAAATAGCGTTTCTTCTCTCATGATATTTAAGGTGATTAGGACGAAATAATGACAGTTATAGAAGGAGACAAAATGAAATTTACGTCTGGCCTGTGGGATGACGCAGAGAACCATTGTAGAAATAGATCAAGATGCATGGCCTCCTATCTTTTCATTTATGAAACTCTTCTTTGAATAAGTTTTCCATTTCAGTTTGGTGGCTCTCTATGAATACTGTATATATTCTTCGTCCTTTCTCCGATATTTTTAACCTCCTAACTTGTGTTGTGTTAGTCTATACATTTTCCTCAATGTATTTCAAGAAATATTTTTTTTCTTAAAACTACGAGTCAGAATCAGTTGTAGGGATGCATGGATGAATGGATAGTGCTGTGGATGGATGGATGGACAGATGAATAACAGCTGAATAGATGGATGGCTGGAAAGTTTAAAGGATTGGATTAGGGGATGAAGTAAGGATGGGCATGTAATATGATGTCACTCCTGTTGTTGAAGAATTTATTACAGAACTCCACATATTGTTCTTGGCAAAGAAAAACCAAAGATACGCGGAGGACGCCAGTATAGCAGCGTTTCAGCTAAAGTTTCTAATACACATACTTATATACGCCGTAAAACAGTGGAAGAACAAGCTAAACCATGGAACAAAAATATGTTCACATTAGCGAAATATTCTTTTACACATTGACGAAATTACTATTAATCATTTCTAGATCTTTTTATTTATTTTTTCAGTTGTCAGTCTTTTGACTGGTTTGATGCGTTCCGGCACGAATTTCTCTCCTGTGCCACCCTCTTCTCAAAAAATGGTTCAAATGGCTCTGAGCACTATGGGAGTTAACAGCTGAGGTCATCAGTCCCCTAGAACTTAGAAATTCCTCTAGAACTGAGATATTCCTTATTGCAGTATCTATAGCCTTAGAGAACTTCAGTACTCCCGTATCCCACTTCTTTGGATATTAATCTTCCTATCTAATCTCTTAAACTTCAGCTTACACTTCGTCACTACTACATGGTAATTTGAGTCTATATCTGCTCCTGGGTACACCTTACAATCCAGTATCTGATATGGTAATCTCTGTCTGACTATGACGAAATCTAACTGAAATCTCCCCATATCACGCCGCCTTTTCAAAGTATACCTCTTCCTATTGCGACTTTTGAACAAAGTATGCGCTATTACTATGCGAAATTTATTATAGAACTCAATTAGTCTTTCTTCTCTTTCATTCCTTGTCCCCAGCCCATATTCCCCTGTAACCTTTTCTTCTACGCCATTCGAGATTACAATTATATATTTCTGTGGACGTTTCATTTGTGAAATACTCAGTCATAACCCAGACAAACTTTTAAATATTGTTGATATTTTTGTATGTTGTATAACTCGAAGCAGAACTACTTAGAAGCCATAAATCTAAAATGTAAGGCTGTAATCAGGTGTATGTCAACGCGATATCATTCACATATGTCTCAGAACACCAACAGGCGCTACGTGCTTTTAGTAGATGTCTCACAAACTTTCCTTATCATTATATGCAATTGCAAGTCTTGCCGTGATATTGCATCTCCTAGACTTGAGTGACGTTATGAAGCAGGGAATACAGTAGTCACCTGCGACGCCACTTTTAATATCAACTTTGAAACATAGCACGTGCTGCGGTAATTTCAGCATGTTTTCAGTTGTAGGCCTACTGGAAGATGTTAGTTCAGGAAAATTCTCTTCCATAACGTGCTCAGTACATATCTGCGCATTATACATTACCAGATCCTAGCCGGCCGCTGTGCGTTGTGGCCGAGCGGTTCTAGGCGCTTCAGTTCGGAACCGCGCTGCTGCTTCGGTCGCAGGTTCGAATTCTGCCTCGGGCATTGATGTATGTGATCTCCTTAGGCTAGTTAGGTTTAAGTAGTTCTAAGTCTAGGAGACTGATGACCTCAGATATTAAGTCCCATAGTGCTTAGAGCCATTTGAACCATTTGAACCAGATCCTTCTCTTCGCTCATCACTAACTAGGAATGACAGTTAATGTTAGACTTTTACTGTGGTGTCAGTGAATCAGGAGTTCAGTTAATATCTTCCTTCTTCATCTTCTTCCATTACGTTCTTTAAAAGACTACGAGTATCCCTTTATGGATCACATTCTCTTCTTCTTCAACCAGATTCCCTTCTCCTTTTTCTTCTTCTCTCCCAATCTTCTTGCAACATATTCAGTACATTAAGTTTACTATATTTTGACAGTCAATTCACTTATAAAAATCTGATCACGTCAAACAGTGCGGTAATTGGAATTCTCCACAGGCCAAAATCATAACTGTACAGTATAATTAACGATCTATAGAGTCAAATAGTGGAATTTTCATTTAAAAATATTCAGTATCCTCTTCTCATATCTACCTCATTTGCAACATTCTCTCATTTCCCTGTATTCTTCTCTGTCTTCAATCTCTGACGCAATGGACGCTGTGTACGTCCTACTCCAATTTACCTGCCCTCTCACCTTCATCCTCAATTCCGACCAATCCTGAGTTCAACAACGCGCATGATTCCTGTCTTTTCTACTGTCTTTCCACAATTCTATCCAAATTCATTCCGATCCTATGCCCCGCCAATCTCACCATGTGCAGTTTGGATTGTCATGTACCGATACAGTTCTTCCCTAGGTTTTCACAAATATCTCTCGCAACCTGTTTTAGGTCCCAGTATTTTCTTCAATGTTCTTGTATATCCTTTACTTTTCCAAATCCTATGAACAGTGTATGACACATGCAGATTTGTTGCAAACCTCCTACATAACATTACTGCAGGATCAATAACAAAATCCCGTCTTCCGTACTCCCAGTTATCAAAATATAAAGATGCATACCATATATGCTCTGGTGCCTGAACTCGTTTACTATGAGTGAGCGATTAGTGCAGCATCTGAAGGAAAGCTCTGCACTTGACCTAGTATGTGTAGGAATACCCACTGAAAAGAATAAGCTGAAGAATATTTAAAAGAAAAAATATCAGACTTGATCACAAAAATCATTTTAAAAAAATATTTCATTCGAATGGTAACTAGTTTCAAGCTTGACAGTCACTGTCAGTGTACCCCTAAAGTGTCTCTTTAGATGGTCTGCAGAGACGCCGAGTGGGGCATGAACACATGTCAAAAGAAACACTTGTGGATAAATAGTTGTAAACATCTTTTCTATGCATCATCTTACTTTCCTAAACTGCGCTTGATAGTCTTGAACTGTACTTTCGGTCTTCTCTCCTATGGAGTTTGACCACAATGTGTACCTGATCTCCGGTATCGATATTCTTTTGCAGTTGTTTGCATTCCTGTTGGCCTCTTTCTTATTATTGGCACTTGGTTCATATTGTTTCACCTTTCTTGTAACTTCAGTGTATTCCAGATCCGGTAGAAAGCCTCAGCTGTGTTATCTACCTCCTTATTGTCTTTCCGTCTTGAACATCTCGGCTGCTGTCTGATATTCTGCAGTTATCTTATTGTTCCTTAGATCACTCATGGGCTCTGCAGCGTAATCCTGCTTCATCTTCTGACTTCTGGTCCATCCCACTTTTCCGGTTGCTTTCTTTCTTATTGCGAGAATAACCTCACATTTTCGCGGATCCCTCTTACTGTCACATCGAAGCTGGTAGGTATTTGTTTCGTATTAATGAGCGCTTTTGTAGCGATGGTCAAGTTAAACCTAACCTGGAAAATATTCGTTGCAACTTAAGACGTTGAAACACAAGTGGATTACAGACATTGCCTGCGCGTGGGCACTGATGTATATCAATGGGGAAAGTTTAAAATTTGTGGCGCATAGGGATTCGAACGCATATCTCCTGCCTATTGGGTGCACATTGCGACCACAATGCCATCCGGACAAAGTGGTCATCGCAACTTCACGAACTACCGTACCACCCCTCCCGTCGGACCCAAATTCTTAACTTATCCACACACTACGCATTCAGTGCCCCTTGCCTTGCCCATTACCCTCGTTACTCGCGGCATTTCGCCGATTTCCGTACGAGGTCGAGACTGGTGGCATCCGCCCTGAAGAGATCATTGGCCGTCTTCGCCTTACTTATGTACAGGGTGGTCCATTGATCGTGACCGGGCCAAATATCTCACGAAATAAGCGTCAAACGAAAAAAAAAATACATACGACGAAACTTGTCTAGCTTGAAGGGGGAAACCAGATGGCGCTATGGTTGGCCCGCTAGATGGCACTGTGTAACGTTGTCGCTTTAATTTGTGGTGTAAACGGAACTGATAGACAATAAAAGCGGGTTAAAAGCTGTGAGCTGTCTGGGGAAGTTAACCTTGCATTACTGCGCAACTGTTTCACCAGGTATCCAGTCTAGCTTACCAAATTCCCAACCAGACTAACATTAATTATAATCTTTTGATAGTCATAGGACAACCGGTGATATAATTACATATAAACTGTGTTTTAAAGTGTAGTGGTGTGACAGATCGTTCTTGTTTGTGTGTAAAAGTAACACGTTCCACTACTCAGTCTCCTCCCAGTTAGTCAGAAACGCCACAGTAAATTTAGAAGAGGAATTTATGCCGTAAATGACAACAGATTTAAGAAATTAACATGAAAGGAATCCAACAGAGACCTTCCAACTGCCATAGCTCAAACGGATATCAGATGCGTTTTTTTGAATAGGAACCCACCTTTTTATTACATATTCGTGTAGTACGTAAAGAAATATGAATGTTTTAGTTGGATCACTTTTTTCTCTTTGGCGCTGTAATAGTCACAAACATATGGCTCACAATTTTAGACATACAGTTGGTAACAGGTAGGTTTTTTAAATTAAAATATAGAACGTAGGTACGTTTGAACATTTTATTTCGGTTGTTCCAATGTGATACATGTACCTTTGTGAACTTATCATCTCTGTGAACGCATGCTGTTACTGCGTGATTACCTTTAAATACCACATTAATGCAATAAATGCTCAAAATGATGTCCGTCAACCTCAATGCATTTGGCAATACGTGTAACGATATTATTCTCAACAGCGAATAGTTAGCCTTCCGTAAAGTTCGCACATGCGTTAAAATGCGCTGAAGCATGTTGTCAGGTGTTTATCACGATAGCAAATATCGACCGGCCGGAGTGGCCGAGCGGTTAAAGGCGCTACAGTCTGGAACCGCACGACCGCTACGGTCGCCGGTTCGAATCCTGCCTCGGGCATGGATGTGTGTGATGTCCTTAGGTTAGTTAGGTTTAAGTAGTTCTAAGTTCTAGGGATCTTATGACCACAGCAGAGTCCCATAGTGCTCAGAGCCATTTGAAAAATTTTTTGATAGCAAATATCCTTAAAATTTCCCCACAGAAAGAAATCCGGGGACGTCAGATCCGGTGAACGTGCGGGCCATGGTATGGTGCTTCGACGACCAATCCACCTGCCATGAAATATGATATTCAATATCGCTTCAACCGCACGCGAGCTATGTGCCTAACATCCATCATGTTTAAGTACAAAGCCATTCTGTCACGCAGTGAAACATCTTGTAGTAACATCGGTAGAACATTACGTAAGAAATCAGCATACATTGCACCATTTAGATTGCCATCGATAAAATAAGAGCCAATTATCCTTCCTCCCACAATGCCGCACCTTACATTAACCCGCCAAGGTCGCTGATGTTCCACTTGTCGCAGCCATCATGGATTTTCCGTTGCCCAATAGTGCATATTATGCCAGTTTACGTTACCGCAGTTGGTGAATGACGCTTCGTCCCTAAATACAACGCGTGTAAAAAATCTGTCATCGTCTCGTAATTTCTCTTGTGCCCAGTGGCAGAACTCTATACGAGTTCAAAGTCGTCGCCATGCAATTCCTGGTGGATAAAAATACGGTACGGGTGCAGCCGATGTTGATGTAGCGTTCTCTGTTGTGGATTGGCAAGACAGCCAACCCACTATGACAGGAAGCCGAAAGGCACGCGTTTAAGCTCACGCAGATTGGCGTGAGGTCTGGAACAGGACAAGTAAATGAGACTAGCAAAACGTACGTAGCTGCTGGAATACTTAACTTTAATCCATAATTGGTGAACATCGCTCTTGACGGTACATGTTTTACAGCATCAGTAGTAACTGGTAATGGCGCCTTGCTAGGTCGTAGCAAATGACGTAGCTGAAGGCTATGCTAACTATCGTCTCGGCAAATGAGAGCGTAATATGTCAGTGAACCATCGCTAGCAAAGTCGGCTGTACAACTGGGGCGAGCGCTAGGAAGTCTCTCTAGACCTGCCGTGTGGCGGCGCTCGGTTTGCAATCACTGATAGAGGCGACACGCGGGTCCGACGTATACTAACGGACCGCGGCCGATTTAAAGGCTACCACCTAGCAAGTGTGGTGTCTGGCGGTGACACCACATTCTCAACACCGACGTTTTCGAGATTCCAGACTCTCGCGCAGTTTGTCTGCTACTGACGTGCGGAATAGCCGCGACGGCAGCTAAAACACCTACTTGGGCATCAGGAAGTATTCAGCCACATGTGAAACGTAGACCACGACGTTTCACATGTGGCTGAATACTTCCTGTTTCGTTAAATAACGTAACTATCCGGCGAACGCTCCGGACTCTTGGACGTCGTCCAGGATACCGAGCAGCATATATAGGACACGCTTGTTGGGCATTTTAATCACAATAGCTATACATCAACACGATATCGACGTTTTCCGCAATTGGTAAACGGTCCATTTTAAAAAGGGTAATGTATCACGAAGCAAATACCGTCCGCACTGGCGGATTGTTACGTGATACCACTTACTTATACGTTTGTGACTCTTACAGCGCCATCTATCACAAAGCGAAAAAAGTGGTCCAACTAAAACATTCACATTTCTTAAGTACTACACGAATATGTAATAAAAATGGGGGTTCCTATTTTTAAAAAACGCAATTGATGTCCGTTTGATCTATGGCAGCGCCATCTAGCGGGCCAACCATAGCGCCATCTGGTTTCCCCCTTCAAGCTAGAAGAGTTTCGTTCTTTGTAGTTTTTTCGTTTGATGCTTATTTCGTGAGATATTTGGCCCGGTCACTATCAGTGGACCACCCTGTATATGTGGTGCCTTTCCTTTGAGACATGTCCGTAGGAACAGACACTACATACAGGTATATTAAGCTTAAGATAAGAAATCAATTTAGAATCATCTGCAAAGGAGGGAGATGGTGCACGTTGGGTTTCCTATCGTAAGGCATATGAAATATTTTTCTGTACTAGCTTTTATGGTTCTTGCGGTATGATTTAGCATTCTCTTTAATATCAATAGTAGCAGAGGTGATAATTTGTAGTATAAATCAGAGTTCCAGAGCTGACCAATAAACAAGCGAGGAACTTCATTCTCTAAGTTTATGGTTACTATTGGTGCACCTCAGTTTTCCAACTGAGTCGAAGCGTTCGACAGTCTGGCAGCACTTATAATAATATTTTGGATGTTGTAGAACTTCTTAATTTCTGTGCTTCCAACGAATAATTTTATATAAATTCCATCTTCTGATAGTTTGTTCATTTTGCTGATATATGTTTGAGCACTTTTTGCGTTAACTTCAGAGGGTTTTTGTTTCTTCTTCTGTCACACCTAATACTACTGGCTGTTGTCAGACATTAACAGGTGCACTGACAGCAGTAGCATTGTGTTACGACATAAAATAAATAATGCCATAGCCGAGGTTGTTATCAGAGATATGGGGAACGGAACTATAGGTATGATGGCATGTCCTAAATCGTGCCTAGTTGCTTGAGTCTGGGTAGCTTTATTTTGGGCAAAAGTAGTAGGCCAAGAGCAACAAAAAAATATCGCCAGATGCAAGCAGAAATCGGTCACGAAGGGATCACTACAACTTAAATGTGCATCCAAGTAGTTCATCCATTCTAATATCGAGAATATCGAACACTCTGTCTGTTATCGACATTCATACTGGCAATATAGCTGTCCTAGGCCTCCAAAACTTTGGAGAATCTTTTAATTTCAAGTTTGAAGTCAGATAACAAATGACAAAAGACTATTTCTCCCTGCTATAAATTTACAAATTATAAATTTTCTGGTTTTTCCCCTTTACTTCTACTGTGGAAACCTTCTTACCAAATTTTCTGATTCTGCCATAAGGAGAAGTACCCTGTATAGCTTTTAAAGAGTGATTTTGAGAGTATCAAAATATGTGACATAAACGTCGATATTTTTGACTGCATTGACCTACAAACTAAGTTTCTTATATCGCCAAGCTACGACATTTCTTAGTGAGTGACACAAACATCAGTTTTGTACGCCTAACCGCTCCTGAGAAAAAGGGCTGTTAGCAGACGAACGGAAAGACAGACAGTCTGTTAACAACTGATAAAGCTTTCTTGTCGTATGACATAATTGCAAACTAACAATTTTCCGAAATTTCCTTGTGAAACCTTGCTTCTTTTGATATTTCATGCTTCTAGGTCAACGGTAAGTGAGCGAGAATCAAAATATATGTCATAAATGGCCATATCTTTTGACTACATTGACTCAGAATTTTAACTTTTGATCATCGCCAAGGGACCTTACACCTTAATATGTGATATAAATTTCAACTTGATACGTCCACCCGTCCCTGAGGAAAATGTTTTCAAAAGTCTGACAGACAGACGGCAAGGATTCCTTTTTTACCGATTGAGGTACAGAACTCGAAAAATCTACAACCTGAGTATAATGTATGCAAGAAAATTCGTTTGCTTTTGTCTTATGCATAAATGTTTGAGCACCTTATGTGCTATCTTCAGCAGGATTTGGTTTGTTACTCTTGGTGACATACCGCTATCAATTATTTTGTGCTGCTAGTTTTGTATGTAGCACGTAATATACAGATCTTCATTGTTTATGATTAGGCCTACTGTAATATGTCTATTATGTGTGTAAAGAAATAAAAAGTTAATCAGTAACCATAATTGGCTTACGGTTTTTGAAGTTTAACTTCCCCCTTTGCTTTGCTGTTCAGCGTCGAACAGCCAAACTGTCACGGCGTCGCTCCACTTCATAAGAGACCGCGTTATCTGGTCCTGACAGAGTCTGAAAGGGACATCATTGCTTGCTTCCGTTTGGCCAGTTGATCGAATCGTACAATATCCAGAGGGGGAGGAGAGTAGTGTTTAACGTCCCGTGAGCAACGAGGTTATAGGAGACGGAGCACAAGCTCTGATTGGGAAAGGATGGAGGAGGAAAGCGGCAGTGCCCTTACGAAGGAACCATCCCGGCATTTACGTTAAGCGATCACGGGAACTTAAATCAGAATAGCCGGAAGCGGGTTTGCACCGTCGTTCTCCAGTGGGCTACTGCGTTCGACGTGGGGCAGATGTGAGGGCAGACATACTCCTCGTCAAGTTCCAATCGACAACGTCTGACCACCTCAAAGGAGGATCCCCAGATTGTACGCCGAAAACACCCCAGCCCCTTCACATCTGCCCAGCCAGACCAGGGAATTATCTGAACACCACAAAACAAACGGCTAAGTCTGAAGTGTTTCTGTGACTGGGAGGCACGGGCTGGTGATGAATGGTGTCGCATTGTGTTCAGCAACGAATCACGGTTCTGCGCTACCCAAGATAACTAACGACAGCTAGTATTGCGGAGACCTGGGGAACGGTCCAGTTCGTTTAGCGTTCTGGTGAGGCACAACTGTGTTACTCCTACATCATGTTGTGGGAAGCTTTCGGGTATTTCAGATCACGGCTATTGGGGATTGAGAGAACTCTGTTGGAACACCGGTACATCACGGACAACCTAGTTCCTCAGGTAACCCAGTATCGTTGTGCAATGGATGGCATGCGTCACTATTGACCCAATGCATGATTTTAAGGTTCCCCAGTAAAACGCTGTTGTACCAACACCCACGTTGACGAGGTGCCGTGGGGGGGGGGGGGGGGGGAGAAGAAATTATACCGATGAATTGTGGTGAATTTTTCGTAAGAACTGGACAAGCACTCGACCCCCTCCTTACCTACTACCTAATTTATTATGTGCGCAACGGCAACGAAAGGAATTGATGGTGGACCCTCCTAGTTGGTAAAATAAGGAGTGCACACTCACAATAATTTAATAAAAATCGTTATCTATTCAGTAAAGAAAACAGCGAAACTTTATCATAATAAACGACAGGAAATGGGATTCTGCATCTATGAAATGATATGAGGATTAAATATTACAATGTGATTTATTATAAATCTGAAAAGGTACTTGATTTTCAGTACAAACAGTAGGCTATAGGGTAGGTTATACAGAAGTATTACGAGAATAAGGGATGGTTCGAGAACAAAGGGCTCCTACTCTCAGTGATACAATAGACTGACGATAGGTCCTAATGAATCAAATACACTCCTGGAAATTGAAATAAGAACACCGTGAATTCATTGTCCCAGGAAGGGGAAACTTTATTGACACATTCCTGGGGTCAGATACATCAAATGATCACACTGACAGAACCACAGTCACATAGACACAGGCAACAGAGCATGCACAATGTCGGCACTAGTACAGTGTATATCCACCTTTCGCAGCAATGCAGGCTGCTATTCTCCCATGGAGACGATCGTAGAGATGCTGGATGTAGTCCTGTGGAACGGCTTGCCATGCCATTTCCACCTGGCGCCTCAGTTGGACCAGCGTTCGTGCTGGACGTGCAGACCGCGTGAGATGACGCTTCATCCAGTCCCAAACATGCTCAATGGGGGACAGATCCGGAGATCTTGCTGGCCAGGGTAGTTGACTTACACCTTCTAGAGCACGTTGGGTGGCACGGGATACATGCGGACGTGCATTGTCCTGTTGGAACAGCAAGTTCCCTTGCCGGTCTAGGAATGGTAGAACGATGGGTTCGATGACGGTTTGGATGTACCGTGCACTATTCAGTGTCCCCTCGACGATCACCAGTGGTGTACGGCCAGTGTAGGAGATCGCTCCCCACACCATGATGCCGGGTGTTGGCCCTGTGTGCCTCGGTCGTATGCAGTCCTGATTGTGGCGCTCACCTGCACGGCGCCGAACACGCATACGACCATCATTGGCACCAAGGCAGAAGCGACTCTCATCGCTGAAGACGACACGTCTCCATTCGTCCCTCCATTCACGCCTGTCGCGACACCACTGGAGGCGGGCTGCACGATGTTGGGGCGTGAGCGGAAGACGGCCTAACGGTGTGCGGGACCGTAGCCCAGCTTCATGGAGACGGTTGCGAATGGTCCTCGCCGATACCCCAGGAGCAACAGTGTCCCTAATTTGCTGGGAAGTGGCGGTGCGGTCCCCTACGGCACTGTGTAGGATCCTACGGTCTTGGCGTGCATCCGTGCGTCGCTGCGGTCCGGTCCCAGGTCGACGGGCACGTGCACCTTCCGCCGACCACTGGCGACATCATCGATGTACTGTGGAGACCTCACGCCCCACGTGTTGAGCAATTCGGCGGTACGTCCACCCGGCCTCCCGCATGCCCACTATACGCCCTCGCTCAAAGTCCGTCAACTGCTCATACGGTTCACGTCCACGCTGTCGCGGCATGCTACCAGTGTTAAAGACTGCGATGGAGCTCCGTATGCCACGGCAAACTGGCTGACACTGACGGCGGCGGTGCACAAATGCTGCGCAGCTAGCGCCATTCGACGGCCAACACCGCGGTTCCTGGTGTGTCCGCTGTGCCGTGCGTGTGATCATTGCTTGTACAGCCCTCTCGCAGTGTCCGGAGCAAGTATGGTGGGTCTGACACACCGGTGTCAATGTGTTCTTTTTTCCATTTGCAGGAGTGTATTATTCCCCCGACTATAATGCAGTATTGTGATTAGTAGTGAGCGCTCAAATGGGATCACATGGAGAAACAAGCAAGGTGGACTTGTAGCAAAGCGAGCTCACGTGCTGCTGAGGGATTCAATATAAAAGGTCCTACAATGCCGAAGCCGCAAAATACTATATCAGTCGTCGGTAGGCATCGTTCTGATGATATAGGTGCCGGCTTCTGCTGTGCAGCAACTCTGTTTCAACCCCTGGCATCGAAGGCTGTCCGGGAATGCTGCCGAAAAACAGGTCAGACTCTGATAAATATCAGATCCTGAATGCCCTGCACCTGCACAATACAAGAGCCAAGCCAACATTACTCGACTCCCTACTACCCTCGAAAACCGCGAATCAGCATTAAGTGTTGATTCCAAAATTCCCCCACACTGTCTCATAACAACATTCGCGACAATAGCGGCCGTGCCCTCCAGTTTCGAGCAGGGCTTTATGACGTCAGTTAGCCTCTGTTTAAATAGACCAATCATGCCTCTGCTATTCAGCTGAGGGCACTGAACGTACCATTGACTGGCTCTGAAAACAACATACCTAGACCAACGGTTATCTGGCGCCAGACAGTCGCGCCCAGCAGGTCACAGTCCACAAGTATTCTCAGAACCATGAGGACAATTCAGTCAGTCGATGTCAGCCGCCTTCGTTCCGGACGCTCCGGAAAACACATAAACTGTGTCGACACTCAGACGTCTCGCAGGTCATTTCGCCCTGCATACAATAGGCGAAACTTGATCGACGTCGGTCGTTCCGCCAGGTGCTTAAGCTCATTGATTCATGACCCTCTCAGTATTTGCAGAAGTGCAGCCCCCAACCAGAAATGCAGTGTGCCGCGTCCTCCGGTGCTCGCTTGGTACAGGCCACCCACGGAAGTAACCCAATATGCATAGGAATCAAGTGAAAAGTATTTTGAGTTCTCATTACAATAACCTTATTCGGTCTGTTACCACCTGTTACCACCGTGAAATGACATAAAACCTTAATAACATTGATGAAATTGAGGGGTGAAATGAAAAGAAGGCATGGAACCTCTCTCGTTGACCTTGTGCCAGTATCCAGAATATCGTAGGGGTTCACTTGCCTTAGAAGAGGATCCAGAATCAGTGCATGCACCCAGGCCAGAAGGGATGTAATGTCACGCGCCTACTACCAAGTTCATTGCATGAGAGGTCTTCAAAAGAAAAGGTACGAAACAGCACCGTGGGTATAAGTTCATATTAAAGGTAATCACCAAAAGCATGAGCGGAATTATTCCACTGTTTCACTACCCGAAGACACCCCGTATTTTAATAGTGTGCATTTTATACCTTGATCCAAGGGCGAAAACAAATATCGGTGATGATCTGCCCTCTATTTTAGATGATGATGAGACGAGTGTGACTCAAGTTTCAAAGTTTTGTGATGTCTCTGCTCTGGCCTAAGCTTTTATGCTGGAGATTTTACGGTGCTGGGTGGCTGGTTCATTTTTATTATTGCGGTTAGGCAGCCATATCCATCTGTTATGTTGTTTTAACTCCTTGTTCCACTTTCTTCCAGTTTAGTTACTGTTTTTGTGGTGTCACCGCCAGACACCACACTTGCTAGGTGGTAGCTTTTAAATCGGCCGCGGTCCGCTAGTATACGACGGACCCGCGTGTCGCCACTGTCAGTAATTGCAGACCGAGTGCCACCACACGGCAGGTCTAGAGAGACGTACTAGCACTCGGCCCAGTTGTACAGCCGACGTTGCTAGCCATGGTTCACTGACAACTACGCTCTCATTTGCCGAGACGATAGTTAGCATAGCCTTCAGCTACATTTGCTACGACCTAGCAAGGCGCCGTATTTAATTGATATTGAGATTCTATTAATGTATCATCAAGGGCGATGTTCTACAAATGTGGATTAAAGTTAAGTATTCCAGAAGCTACGTACTTTTCTTTAATAGCATTCATTACGTATCCTGTTTCAGACCTCACGCCAGCCTGCGTGAGTTTAAGCGCGTTCCTTTCGGCTTCCTCTCCTTGTGTATAGGCTGTCTTGTCTAGACACAACAGTTTTAATACTGGATTGACATTTCGTTTCGTGCTTCCGCGTGAGTAGACGCGTAGTTTTACACAGTTTGTTACTTTTGGCTTCCGTGCTGTTTTATACTCGAGTTTATTTTACCGACACTCAAGATGTTTTCACTCGGTCTCTGATGACCTTATTGTCGTGCGCCACTAGATATCCATCCATCCGTCTATCCATCCCTGTTACCAGAATTCCTGTGCCTGTGTCAAGAGCCTGTCCTCCACTCCTACAGTTCGTCGTCCGAGTTGAAGCCCTTCCCTGTGAGATGTTTTTATAGCGGACCAGACTCGTGCAGGGCACAGGTTGATAGTTCCACACTATATGGCGGATGCTCAAGCTGCTTCTGCTTCAACTTGCCTATTACACTTTATGTGGCCTTGGAGACGTTTGGACATGACTTATCGTGGAGCAGAATCACTCCCTCCTATAGCAGCCCAGGTCTCTTGATTGATTGAAATGTTTAGGCTGCTGAGTGCCTCACAGCTCACGTCGCTGTTAATGATCTCTCCGTGGTCGAGGAATCTGATGAGTATTGGACCTCAGACGTCCAAATATCCTGTGTGCAACATCTTGCCTGCTAATGGCACAGTTCCGAAATTTTTTATGGTGAGGTGCCACAGCGCACAACCACGTCGAGCAATGCATTCGCGTCCCTAGATGTGTCTCTAAGTTATCCCAAACCGGTATTCGCAAATTTGAAATTGAGCCATGCATGGCTCATGTTCCCGCCATCACGTATTTTACACCCTCTTTTTAACGTACTTACACCTCACTACGCTAATTTAAATTACTGGTGTCACTGAGTTGCTGCTTTTCCTGACAGTGAGCAGCGCTAGCAGCGCGTATCAATATATCTTTGCTCGACTGCTATTACTTCCCGGTCGTTGTCTACCGTAAGCCAGTTCGGGTAGCGAGTTCGGGCTGCCCGTCAGTTGGAACGCGTCTGGAGCGCAGTCCGGACCTGCCAGTCTTTGTGTTGCAATGCAGCACTAGGTGCAGTTGGGTTGGAGCAACAGTGAGGTCAGCGTCGACATGGCTCGCCCGACCATTGCCGCCACGCATCACTTGAGCTGGGCTACCGTCGTCGCTCTAAGCAAACAGTCTATAAAACCATCGAGAACATTGAATTCTCAACATCAGCTGCAAACAAGAAGATGAATGCTGTGAAGACTGTTGCTGCCACTGCCCTTGTCGACGGACCCTGTGTTTTTTGTGGATGTAGACTTAATTTTAGTATTGACATTAATGATTCCTTTTCACATGGTAATGGTTGGCTGACTGTAACCATTGTTCGTGGAGGTACAGGAGTGCCTAATGTTCCTGGACTTGAAAGTTTTGTAGATAGAGACATTATTGCCTACCGTACCTACCATATGGCAGAACTTGCAAATAAAGACTTTGGTAAATCTGCTTATATGTCTACCTCTGCATTGTCATTGTATACTCGTAATAAAAAAAAAATATCTGTAAATGAGTCTGTATTCATATGGATTAAAGGTAAAGGAGTATGTGAATATGTAAAGTTTGTTGGTGACTGTACTTTGTATTTTCATAAATAAAGTGATCTGTAGCGTAGCTGAGAACCGGACAAGGGTACATCTAGAACCTGTCGGCATAGAGTATGTAACAGCATGTTACGTCATCACACTGACCAATTGACCTTTTGACCGCACGCCGATAAGGCCGGCCGACGTCATCTTGGCTCGCCCGACCATTGCCGCCACGCATCACTTGAGCTGGGCCACGGTCTTGGTGGATCGTCAGATAGTCGTCCTACTGGACGACGTGCTTTGGCTCGCCGATCGTTCATGAGTCGGCTGTGTGTGTGTGTGTGTGTGTGCGTGCATCGACTCCCAGTTTGTCTTCGTCCATGTTTAATTACTGTTGGGTATCATTCCGGTCTTCGTGCTAGTGTTTGTCAGGTTGTGTGTGCAGTTGGCGTTATTTCCACTGCCGACTATTTTAGATATTGTAAGCATTCTGAGGGCAGTCGGTCGGTTGGTGCGGACCAGAGAGGATATCTCCGTGCGGTGCAGTCGGATGGGTGCGCTGGCAGTCCCTGCACAGTGCCGGAGCGTGTGTGTAACTGTCCGATCGCTACGAGCTTCGTGGTTCCCCGACCCGGGACGTCAAAGTTGAGTGGTGTGTTAAGTACCCAAGCCACGTCTGTTCATGTTGTGTCGTTCGTTTCGGTGGTTCGCTGCTGAGGAGCTTTTCCTGTGAGCAACACCGAGTGTTTGTTGTGGTGAAACCAAGCCACCGTGCGGTGGAATTAACTACACTCCTGGAAATTGAAATAAGAACACCGTGAATTCATTGTCCCAGGAAGGGGAAACTTTAATGACACATTCCTGGGGTCAGATACATCACATGATCACACTGACAGAGCCACAGGCACATAGACACAGGCAACAGAGCATGCACAATGTCGGCACTAGTACAGTGTATATCCACCTTTCGCAGCAATGCAGGCTGCTATTTCCCCATGGAGACGATCGTAGAGATGCTGGATGTAGTCCTGTGGAACGGCTTGCCATGCCATTTCCACCTGGCGCCTCAGTTGGACCAGCGTTCGTGCTGGACGTGCAGACCGCGTGAGACGACGCTTCATCCAGTCCCAAACATGCTCAATGGGGGACAGATCCGGAGATCTTGCTGGCCAGGGTAGTTGACTTACACCATCTAGAGCACGTTGGGTGGCACGGGATACATGCGGACGTGCATTGTCCTTTTGGAACAGCAAGTTCCCTTGCCGGTCTAGGAATGGTAGAACGATGGGTTCGATGACGGTTTGGATGTACCGTGCACTATTCAGTGTCCCCTCGACGATCACGAGTGGTGTACGGCCAGTGTAGGAGATCGCTCCCCACACCATGATGCCGGGTGTTGGCCCTGTGTGCCTCGGTCGTATGCAGTCCTGATTGTGGCGATCACCTGCACGGCGCCAAACACGCATACGACCATCATTGGCACCAAGGCAGAGGCGACTCTCATCGCTGAAGACGACACGTCTCCATTCGTCCCTCCATTCATGCCTGTCGCGACTCCACTGGAGGCGGGCTGCACGATGTTGGGGCGTGAGCGGAAGACGGCCTAACGGTGTGCGGGACCGTACCAGCTTCATGGAGACGGTTGCGAATGGTCCTCGACGATACCCCAGGAGCAACAGTGTCCCTAATTTGCTGGGAAGTGGCGGTGCGGTCCCCTACGGCACTGCGTAGGATCCTACGGTTTTGGCGTGCATCCGTGCGTCGCTGTGGTCCGGTTCCAGGTCGACGGGCACGTGCACCTTCCGCCGACCACTGGCGACAACATCGATGTACTGTGGAGACCTCACGCCCCACGTGTTGAGCAATTCGGCGGTACGTCCACCCGGCCTCCCGCATGCCCACTATACGCCCTCGCTCAAAGTCCGTCAACTGCACATACGGTTCACGTCCACGCTGTCGCGGCATGCTACCAGTGTTAAAGACTGCGATGGAGCTCCGTATGCCACGGCAAACTGGGTGACACTGACGGCGGCGGTGCACAAATGCTGCGCTGCTAGCGCCATTCGACGGCCAACACCGCGGTTCCTGGTGTGTCCGCTGTGCCGTGCGTGTGATCATTGCTTGTACAGCCCTCTCGCAGTGTCCGGAGCAAGTATGGTGGGTCTGACACACCGGTGTCAATGTGTTCTTTTTTCCATTTCCAGGTGTGTAAATTGCAGTTTTTGCAAAGAAAATGTCTTTTTTATGCTGCGCTTACCAGTGACTGTACAGGTAGCAGGACCGGAAACACATGTCTCTTCGAAAAAATATGACCCTATGATAAATGATGCCGTAAACTCGCACCACACAGTGGCCTTTTCAGGATGAAGTGGTACTAGCTGATTTGCGTGTGGATTTTCCGCTGTCCATGTTCGATAATTCTGTGGATTGGCATATCCTGTCAGATAGAAGTTGGCTTCGTCTGTCCACAAAATCTTCCATAGCCAATCATTGTTCACTTCCACGCGAACAAGAAATTCTAAAGCAAAGGTCTCTCTTGCTGTCAGGTCAACAGGAAGCAAATCGTGCACATGGGTAATTTTGAATGGATAGCAACGAAGGATCAACATAAAAGTTTTCTGGGTGTGGTACCGCGTCATAATGTATAAAACTACTGCTGCTGGAGGAAAACCAACGTTTCGCCCACGGTTACGGTGGCCTTCTTTTGGGTCTAGTGGTGTGATCTAGCTACGCAGTGTCTTTTAAATTTTGTTGTTAGTGTTCACTGTGCATGTCATTACATCATAGTTTTAAAAAATGTTGTTAGTTTCATTCGTCACTTAAGGAAGAAGGAGAGGGAACTTCATTTTTATAGGTTATTGCGGTGGAGAGAGATTGGTTCAAATGGCTCTGAGCACTATGGAACTTAACATCTATGGTCATCAGTCGCCTAGAACTTAAAACTACTTAAACATAACTAACCTAAGGGCATCACACACATCCATGCCCGAGGCAGGATTCGAACCTGCGACCGTAGCGGTCACGCGGTTCGAGACTGAAGCGCCTAGAACCGCACGGCCACACCGGCCGGCGGTGGAGGGAGAACGTAACCTCTGTTGTCTATTGGCTCTTGTGTTACGTGCCATGATTGGTGGTCACCGTCGAATGAGAAGTTGGCTGCTGTTTACCCATTGCTGGACGTCGGCCGCGCGGCGGCAGTTACTCGCCGGTAGTGCTCGTGCCTCGTGTTGAGAGTGCGGTCTGTTGGGCTCTGATTGCTGGCAGACAAGACGGGGCAAGCCTGACTCCACCCTGCCTGTTCATCTTATTAGGGTGTTTAAGTATTTCGATGGCCTCTCTGACTTTGCGTTTCGTCACAACCGGTTGCTTGGCCAACACACAGGTTTCGCTGAATTTTATTTCTTTTCCGCAGTCTTGCTGATGTTCTGCCACTGCATATTTGTTGTGTTGCCCTAGACGAATATAGCGCTCGTGTTACCGAATGCGCGTTGCTATTGGCCTACCAGTCTCGCCAATGTATGCCTCTCCACATTCGCTTTCCATCTTGTAAAAGCCTGCAGTGTGTAATGCATCCACCTTGTCCTTAGTGGAGCCTAGCACGTCCTGGATCCTACGACCACTATAGAAGACAGGTTGCACCCCAACACGGCGAAGGCGTTTGTCTATACGGTCAGTAACATTTTTCACAGAAAGGAAGCGCACTGTTAGCTGCGGTTTGTCTATTTCTTGATTTTCTTCCTTACCAGTGTTCATCGATAAGGCTGTATGGATCGACTTATAGCTGTAGTCATTGACTAGAAACGTTGTACGTAGCCTTTTAAGCTCAGGCGTAATGTTTTGAGCATCACTTAGGAGCTGCGCACGGATTGCCAAAGAACGGATGGCAGAGTCCTTCCGCGCTGGGCGGTGGTAGGATTGGGCGTGCAGATACCTGTCTGTATGAGTAGGCTGACGATGTACTCTGTGCCCCGGTGTGCCCTCCGTTCTCCTATATACTTCGACGTGTAGAAATTGAAAATTGCACTAGTCTTTTCTACTTCGAGCGTAAACTGTATCTTCCCGTGCATATTGTTCAAATATTCGTGAAACTTGTGTAGCTCCGTTTCACCATGCCATATAGCGAACGTGTTGCCCACGTATCTGAACCAGCAACGTGAGCGTAAAGGAGCTGAACCGAGCGCCGTTGCTTCAAAGGCTTCCGCTGCCAGCGGAGATAGGGGAGACCCCATTGCTACGCCGTCTGTCTGCACGTAGTATTTTCCTTGCCATCTGAAGTACGCTGGCTAGATCCAGAAGAAGACCACTGCAACCGTGGCCGAAACATTGGTTTTTCTCCATCAGCAATAGTCTTATACATTATGACGCGGTACCATACCCAGAATACGTTTATGTCGATTGTTCCGAAATGTTGCGGACGTCCCGTCGTTCGTTCTGAATACACACTCACTCACTCACTCACAGCTCTCTCTCTCTCTCTCTCTCTCTCTCTCTCTCTCTCACACACACACATACACACAAAGAGACAGAGAGAGAGAGAGAGACAAGATGGAGGGAGGGTGGGATGCAGAGGGAGAGAACACACACACACACACACACACACACACACACACACACACACACATATATATATATATATATATATATATATATATATATATACTCGAAGACAAAAATATGGCAAATGGCAAATATGGCGCACTTCCCGTGCGTTGTCTGAATGATATGGAAATCGGTAGATGAGATGTACATGATGAGGTAAACGATCACAATTTCACAAAAATTCTGTGACTTAAGGATATCGCGCCAAATTATGTCCAGTTGCTGATTTAGATCGGCATGATTAGATGGCCCTACCCATAATGCCCCAAACTTTCTCAATTGGGGAGAGATCCAGCGACTTTGCTCGACAATGTATGGCATGTATGGCATGAAAACACGAAGATAAACTGTAGAAATCATCGCCGTTTGCGGGCAGGCATTATCCTGCTCGAAGGACACGAAGGGCAACAAAACGGAGCGTAGAATATCGTCGACATAACCATTGTACTGTAAGGCTGCCGCGGATGACAACCAAAGGGGTTCTGCTATGAAATGAAATGCTAGTCCAGACCATCACTTCTGGTGTCGGGTCTTATGAAAGGCGACAGTCAGTTCAGTACCCCATCGGTGTCCGCGGCGTCTCTAGATACGTTTTCAACCAAGATTTCATTGACTGGAGAAGAACTACCATTAGCGATGAGTTCTGCTTCGAACTAAGCCTCGGTGACAAACGAAGACGTGCCTGGAGAATCCTCTCACAACGTGGGGGGGGGGGGGGCAGGGGGGGTTAGGGGAGTGGGATACCATACGGCCCGACAATCAAGACTTATTGTCTGGCTGCCATTTTATTTCGTAGCAGGAGCCCTCCGTGGCATCCTTACAGTACAATGGTTATGTAGACGATATTCTCCGGCCGGTTTTCTTGCCCTTCGTAGCAAGCCATCCCGGGCTTGCATTTCAGCAAGATAATGCCCGCCCGCACACGGCGATAGTGTCTACCGCTTGTCTTGCTGCTTGTCAAACCCTGCGTTGGCCAGCAAGGCCACCGGATTTGTCCTCAATTGAGAACGTTTGAAGCTTTATGGGCATGGTCCTCCGATCAGCTCGGGATTTTGCGATCTGGGCATAATTTGGCAGTACGTCTCTGAGGAGGACAACCACCAACTCTATAAACCAGTGCTCAGCGAAATATTGCTTGCATAAGGGCAAGAGGTGGGCCAATGTGTCATTGACTTTGAACACCTTCTGAAGCACTTTTTTTGATCGATTCATCCAGTGTTTCTGAAAGTGAAATAATTTGTTTGTCTGTACATGTAAATCACATCTATCGGTATCCGTCGCTTGCTGAAAATTTTATTTATTTATTTATTTATTTTTACAGGCGCATTTTGAAAGAGCGAGAGTGAGGCACACCAATGAAATTAGAGGAACTCTTAGTGCTATGCTTAAATGACGCGAAAATAGAGGTTATAGTAGGCAGTATAGTAGGCAGTTCGAATAAGGTTGGGTCAACGAGCTAGATTCTCATGTGTCCTTTGCAATCTAGCACTGGGAAACATAGCGCAGCCGGCCGGGGTGGCCGGGCGGTTCTAGGTACTACAGTCTGGAACCGCGAGACCGCTACGGTCGCAGGTTCGAATCCTGCCTCGAGTATGGATGTGTGTGATGTCCGGTTAGTTAGGTTTAAGTAGTTCTACGTTTTGGGGGACTGATGACCTCAGAAATTAAGTCCCATAGTGCTCAGAGCCATTTTGAACCAAAGTAGCGCAGGAGTTCGGCAAAGAGGACTTTCATTGAGTTCGAATAGAGAATGAAAATATCTACTTGCCGTGACACAAGAAGGACTATCAGTAGGTATTCAGACCGCAGAATCAGTGGCATCGAGATTTGTGCTACAAGTGCGTACTGAAAAAACTCCGAAGATCTAACAGTCAATTGTATCAGCACGTGAAAGAAATAAAATGCCATGAATCAATTTTTACTACAGTTGCAAGAAAGCTAAAGCATTACTGCAGGAGGGTACAGATGCAATTAGTCTATAAACCCTGCCTCAAAATCTAGAAACATATATCAATATGTACAACGGAGATTACATAAAACATTAATAACGCAAGTTGCACTGTGTATAGCATTAATAACGCTATTTGTACTGTAACCCGAAAACAAGACTTTAAGCAAGACCTTATGTTTGAGAGAAAATTTCCAAGGAAGATAAATCGAACAGCCTGCGATTAAAATACTGGAGAATGGAGAGCGTGCCACAATGTAGAAGAACTGTACAAAGAGCCAACAATTTAGAGTAATGAAAGACGAAATACATGTGCCTCGTGAACGAACAGAGAGAGCTGGGTTTCACCCGATCGTTGTTTTTGGACCCAGTGTTGGCTCCTGCACAGATTTTCGGTATCCAGAAATTTCATAACAGGTAAGCATAAAACATGTTCCAAAATTCTACGACAGACCAACATCAGAGATAAAATACTATAGTTTCGCGCGTTTGTTCGACAGTGCTTGAAAACGGGAATAACCAGTGCTTTTTTTCAAGTCGTTGCGAACACTTCTTTTCTAAAGAGACGTATAGTACACTGCTGCTCTGTATAGATTCGAACTGGTATCCCGTAAGATCCAGTTGCCCTTCGTCTGTCGAGCGATTACAGTTGCTTTACTATGCCTTTGTCATAACTTCGTTATCTATCATTCTTTCGTTCGTGCGGCAATTTAAAGGAGGAACTTCAGTGTTATCTTCCTCTGTGAAACAGTTTTCTAAAGAGACGTTTACTATTTCGGCTTTTTCTGTGTAATTCTCTTTTTCAGTGCCATTGTCGTCACAGAGTGTCTCTACAAATGGCTTCGATCCATTTACTGGTTTAAGACCAGAACTTCTTAGGATTTTCTGTCAAGGTGGTAGCTACAGTTTTACTTGCGTATTCGTTCAACCCTTCACTAATAGGCCTCCTTAATCAAATTTTGGCTTCGTTTAATTTTTTGTTTGAGTCTTTGACTGGGTTTAAATTTACAGTGAAGTTCTCTTTGCTCTCCTAGCAGCTTCGTAACACGGCTGTCGAACAACAGTGAGTAATTTTCGTCCCTCACTACTCTGCTCGGGACATGCTTGTGTATTACTATTACTATTGTTATTATTATTGTTCTTATTATTACTATTATTTCACTACTAGTGGCACCAGCAGCAGTACTAGAAGTAATAACTTCGAATGGAACACGTCAAACTAATGTAATCACATGTGCTATTGTAGATTTTACTCTATATTATGTTTTTAAGACTATAGCATATACGCCGTCTAAGGTGGATCATCAGTGAGTGGAACACGCTACAGGAAACAGATACTTTACCGTACATTTTACAGTGTACTGTGCTTTTTAAGACTTAGCCGGCCGGTGAGGACGTGCGGTTCTAGGCGCTTCAGTCTGGAACCGCGTGACTGCTACAGTCGCAGGTTCGAATCCTGCCTCGGGCATGGATGTGTGTGATGTCCTTAGGTTAGTTCGGTTTAAGTAGTTCTAAGTTCTAGGGGACTGATGACCACAGATGTTGAGTCCATAGTGATCAGAGCCATTTTTTAAGACTTAACGATCATCTGTGGGTGGTAAAGTGTACAAAGTGTTTTTTGACTGTAAAAGTTTTATTTCTCACAGACTTTTGCATAATGTGTTGCATTTCATCCACTAATATGACAACTTGGCATAAGGTTCCAGCTCACAACGAGCACATTTTGTAACAATAATTTTTGAAGACCAGAAAATGACAGCAAAGTCTGTCGAAAGCTGCTGTCGAAAATAAGTAAATATTTTAGCGAGTAAAACAGGTCACTCATTCACATTTCTCAACATGGGAAATTTCAGTAACTTCATTAGTTCACAGTCAGTATTATTTACTCACATTATCACTACTTATACTAAAATATTATTTTAGTATAAGCATATTATTTTATTTATTTATTGGATAACTATGATGTAAATAAAGTACTGTATGGCTGAAATCCTTGTCCGGTGTAGTAGAGGGCCTGATGGCTCTAATCAGATCTGGTTAAATGAAGAAATAAATAAAATAAATAAACAAAATATTTCTTTCAGTTGCCTGGTCTACAATAGTGAAGCAGTTTGTGTGGTCCAAGTTTCATTGAGCTGTGTTAGATGATATTGGAACATCATGCGGATAATTAGTTTCGTCCTTAAGAAATTCTTCCATTCCATACGTGGCATACAGCAGACCAGTGCTTAACAGTATTGGTTAAAAACAGTCTTGATTGCAATTTTAGTTTTTTGTTTTTCAATCACACGTTTCGACTTATTTAGGCATCTTCAGGTTATCTTAATTTGGTGATTCTTAGGATCCTTCTAAGAAATACTAAATTAAGGTAACCTGAAGATGCCTAAATAAGGCGAAACGCGTAGTTGAAAAATAAAAAAACAAAAATTTTAACCAAGACTATTTTGAACCAATACTGTTCGTCCGTAAGTTTTGTACACCAGTGTACCAGTAAGTCAGTACTTCCCCCTCCCCGCCCCCTCTCGCCTAGCAGAGGGAGGGTGAGGCCTGCGAGTTGTCCTGCACAGGGCCGCGGGGGACTGTCCAGTGAGATCACTGACGGAGTGAGAGAAGTGTGGGGAAGCCTGGTGAGCCGTGTTTTGGAGGCCTTGACCCTGCGCAAGTCGCGTGACGGCCGGCAGTGTGAGCACGTGGCGGACCGCTGCACGTGCCGGCAGCACGACACGGCACTACACGGCACGCCGTTTTGCGACCCCCCGCCATCGCGTGCGCACTTCAGTGTCGCGTGGGGGCGGCCTTGTGGGCAGACGCTTCCTGACCGCCACGCGACAAGCTGTGTGAATCCGCGGCGGTCAGACCTTCCCACGTCTGCGGTAACCCAGCTACGTTACACCGCCACATTCACGCATGTAGAGAGGGTGCTTACGTGGAACGGAGCAATTCCGACTGAACAGCTCATATAGCGTGACGCGCCGTGCATTATCCTGCGTCACAGGGAGTATTATTTTTACTAATTACTTTAATGAACTGAAATAAGAATTACAGGATTTTACATGTGTTCATGCGAATCCAAAATTGCCGTTCCTTGTCGTACATATTAAATACACACATCAAAAACAGTTTTGCATCACCCCGGTTGCCAGAACGCCAGAATATAGACGTTGACTGTGGATATTGTATCACAGACACAGCCCCTTTGACTGTTAAGAGATGTCACTAAACCCACTCAAAAATGTAAACAGTCTTGAATGAGGAGCGCCTATTAGACGGAGGGGGTCCGACACCTGGAGGGGGGAAAACGTGTTATCTGTAGTTCAGCCATGCCTAGACGGTCAATAAAGCGTTTCAATCACATCCGCATAGTTACTTTCTGCCAGGAAGGGCTCTCAACAAAGAAAGTGTCCAGGCGTCTCGCACTGAACCGAAGCGATTTGGTTCCGACATGGAGGAGATACAGAGAGACAGGAAGTGTCGATGACATACCTCCCTCAGGCCCAAGGGCTACTACTGCATTGGGTCACCGCTACCTACGTGTTATGGCTCGGAAGAACCCTGACAGCAACGCCGCCATGTTGAATAATGCTTTTCGTGCAGCCACAGGACGTCGTTTTACCACTCAAACCGTGCGCAAAAGGCTGCACGATGCGCAACTTCACTCCCGGCGTCCATGGCAATATCCATCTTTGCAACCACGACACCATACAGCGTCGTACAGACGGGCACAAGAACATGCCGAATGGACTGCTCAGGATTGGCATCACGTTCTCTTCACTTATGAATGTCGCATATGCCTTCAACCAGACACTCGACGGAGACGTGTTTGGTGGTAAACCGGTCAGGCTTAACGCCTTAGACACACTGTCCAGCGACTGCAGCAGGGTGGAGGTTTCCTGGTGATTTGTGGTGGCATTTTGTGCGGCCGACGTACGCCACTGGTGGTCATGGAAGGCGTCGTAACGGCTGTACGATACGCGAATGCCATCCTCCGAGCGATAGTGCAACCATATCGGCAGCATATTGGCCAGGCATTCGGCTTCATGGACGACAATTCGCGCCCCCATCGTGTACATCTTGTCAATGACTTCCTTCAGGATAACGACGTCGCTCGACTAGAGCGGCCAGCATGTTATCCAGACATGAAACCTATCGAACATGCCTAGGATAGATTGAAAAGGGCTGTTTATGGACGACCTGACCAACCAACCTGTCTGAGGGATCTACGGGGAACCGTCGTTGAGGAGTGGACAATATGGACCAATAGTGCCTTGATGAACTTGTGGATAATATGCCACGACGAATAAAGGCACGCATCAATTCAGGAGGGCGTGCTACTGGGTATTAGATGTACCGGTGTGTACAGCAATTTGGACCTCCGCCTCTGACGGTCTCACTGTATGGTGGTAGAACATGCAGTGTGTGGTTTCCATGAGCAATAAAAAGGCTGGAAATGATGTTTATGTTGATCTCTATTCCAATTTTCTGTACAGGTTCCGGAACTCTCGGAACTGATGTGATGCAAAAATCTTTTGATGTGTGTAATTATAATCATAAAGAAAACATAGTTACTCTAGTCTGTCAGTGTTCTCAATAATAGTCTACATTTATCAGTTATACAGGGTGTTACAAAAAGGTACGGCCAAACTTTCAGGAAACATTCCTCACACACAAGTAAAGGAACGATGTTATGTGGACATGTGTCCGGAAACGCTAAATTTCCATGTTAGAGCTCATTTTAGTTTCGTCAGTATGTACTGTACTTCCTCGATTCACTGCCATGATTTCATACGGGATACTCTACCTGTGCTGTTAGAACATGTGCCTTTACAAGTACGACACAACATGTGGTTCATGCACGATGGAGCTCCTGCACATTCCAGTCGCAGTGTTCGTACGCTTCTCAACAACAGATTCGGTGACCGATGGATTGGTAGAGGCGGACCAATTCCATGGCCTCCACGCTCTCGTGACCTCAACCCCCTTGACTTTCATTTATGGGGGCATTTGAAAGCTCTTGTCTTCGCAACCCCGGTACCAAATGTAGAGACTCTTCGTGCTCGTATTGTGGACGGCTGTGATACAATACGCCATTCTCCAGGGCTGCATCTGCGCATCAGGGATTCTATGTGACGGAGGGTGGATGCATGTATCCTCGCTAATGGAGGACATTTTGAACATTTCCTGTAACACAGTGTTTGAAGCCACGCTGGTACGTTCCGTTGCTGTGTGTTTCCATTCCATGATTAATGTGATTTGAAGAGAAGTAATAAAATGAGCTCTAACATGGAAAGTAAGCGTTTCCGGACACATATCCACATATTTTCTTTCTTTGTGTGTGAGGAACGTTTCCTGAAAATTTGGCCGTACCTTTTTGTAACACCCCGTATATGCCACCTTTATCTTACTCCACTCGGAGCAATCTGTATAGTATGTCGTCTGTTGGGTATGTGTCCTATTTAATGTAGATTTTCTCTTTACAATCAGCAGTCTCTGTTTCACGAACATTCCATGTCTGCTCTGTCCGAGCTTAGAAACCGAGGGTTGGACCGTTGGAAGCACAGGACAGAAGCAGATTGGGGTGTCAAAGAACAAATATGTCGCAGAGGTCCCAGCCCTTTCTGTCTTGGAGTACGTGACTTGGAGCGCGTAGGTGGAGCGATCTTTTCCACTGAATTCGTGGGCGAATGTTTCCGTTGGTTGCTGGAAGGTCGCGTTAGAAGCTTCGAGTTCTTTCTAAAAGAAACCTGCCAGTTAAAACTGGCTTCGAACAAGGGATTCGTACGGCACGATTTTTGATGAGAGCCGATTGGGTCGTTGTGTTGCACCCGAAGACTAGGTCCGCAATTGGCGAGAGTGTGCGCCAAAACGTGCGTCCTCTCGGTGGCGTTGAGGTGCGAACGGCGGACAGTTGAAGACGGAGTGAGCAACATTCTGGTCGTGTTGGAGAACCTGACACATTCTGCAGCTGTGCCACAAGGCAGTTACGGTGAGATGCACCTCAACTGCTTACTGGTGTAGCATTAGTCAGGTCGTGATCAGAGCTTGTTCTTAGTCCCAGTTCTTTGTACCAAAATGTTTACCAATTGCTGAAGTCTTTGCGACGGGTAGTAACTTCAATTGTTTACACCTGTCCGGTTTGGTTGATCAGTATGCTCGTTTCTTTTGCTTAAGTAAGTGTAACTCATGTCCATTTTTCTCTTGATCTGCTCTTTGTACCGTGCAGATCCGTTAACGAAATTGTGAGTCGATCAGCCCTCCGAATGTCTGTCAGTGGGTAATTCCAACTCTCCCTCGTGTTCTTTGCCCTTATAAAATCCTTTCCTTTGTTCACATAGGAGTACCCCCCTGCTGATCACTTGTCTGCTAAATTCCTATAAAGTCCTCAGTTCGTAAGGGACAGCAGCATTTAAGAGCATTTACATTTCCTTCATGTAAGGGTAACCGTTTATAAATCCAGTGGTGTGAATTCACTCCTTTATTTCGAGGCTTCCAGTTAATTTTTGGAGGCATCACGCAATGGATTTAGAAATATATGACGTACGGCCAGACACTGTTCGTGCGTCCTCAAGGGTGTACTGTGCACCTTGTTCCCGTTACATTAGATTCAAGGAACTGTTTTGCATCATTCCTCCTACTTTAATTAACCACAATATGGCCATTGCAATTATGTAGTACGACATCAACATCAGTGGATATGAAACTTCCTGGCAGATTAAAACTGTGTGCCCGACCGAGGCTCGAACTCGGGACCTTTGCCTTTCGCGGGCAAGTGCTCTACCATCTGAGCTACCGAAGCACGACTCACGCCCGGTACTCACAGCTTTACTTCTGCCAGTACCTCGTCTCCTACCTTCCAAACTTACAGAAGCTCTCCCGCGCAGAACAAACGAAGGCTGATAATTGTTGGATGGTCGTTGATGTAAGCGAACATGTTGCAATACGTCTCACGAATGCATCTTACACGTTTTCGATGGGAGTTTAGTCGAGGGAGAGGACAAGGCAGTCCTTTCTGCTATTATCATTGTTCCAAGACCTCCTCCACATCCGCTTTTCGATGCAGTCGCGCAATGTCATCCATAAAAGTAAAGTCAAGCCAGGGCCAGATGCAGCCCTCAATACACGCACATGGTGAACCAGTAGTGTCACAATAACTGGAGGGGTGAGTGCATCGTGTTCAAAGGTTTGGAGGTCAGTACCTGCATGCAGCTTTGTGCTTTCCCATACCATAAAACCCGGGCCACCAAAAACATCATATTCCACAATGCTGCGCGTACCCACATAATAGAGTCTTTAAATAGTAAAATGTTACCAATAGGGATTTTCTGTGACTTATTCAAAGCATTTGATTGTGTGAACCATGACATTATGTTACAGAAATTACAATTCTATGGTGTGAATGGAACAACATATGAGTGGCTTAACTCTGCCTACAAAACAGGAAGCAAAAAAAAATTTTTATATGGTTAAAGTGATTTAAGGAAGTATCCCATTCCGTCTAACTGTAGTGACAATACATTAGGTTTTCCACATGGTTCGATTGTGGGTCCCCTTCTGTTCTTGATGTATGTGAATAATCTCCCTTCTTATCTGAAACAAGACGCTAAAATGACACTGTTTGCTGTCGATACAAGCATCATTATTAACCCAGTAATAGAAAAATCAATATAAAATGAAAAAAATAATATCTCTGGAAAATCTATTGATTGGTTTTCTGCGAATGGGCTAACTCTGAACTTTGAAAAAACACAGTACATCTAATTGTCTACTGCAAAGAGTAAAGTTCCTTCAATAAATATAATACATCAACAGAAGTCAGTAGCCAGGGTAGAGTTTTTAGGTGTACATATAGATGAGAGCCATAATTGGAAAATTCTTTTTTTGGATCTCCTAAGGCGACTAGATTCAGCAACTTTTTCAATCAGAATAATATCAAACATACTTTACGTTCTTTCACTCTCTGTTGTCATACGGAATAATATTTTGGTGTAACTAAGCACTTAGGAAAAAAGTATTCACTGCTCAAAAGAAAGTGGTAAGAATAATGTGTAGGGGCTCATTGTAGCACATCTTGCAGGCATCTCTTTAAAAGACGAGGAATTTTTAAAACGGCCTCACAGTACATTTGCTCAGTAATGAAATATATTCACAACAGCATGGGCCTGTTTAAAAACGACAGTGTTATTCATGATTATAATACCAGAAGAAAGAAAGACTTACTCTATCCTCTACTTAACCTATCTTTGGCACAGAACGGGGTAAAATATGCTGCTGTAAAACTTTAAAATAATTTACCAGATGAAATAAAATATCTTACAGACAGCAGGAACAGTTTTAAAAATAAATGGAAATCATATCTCCTTGACAACTCCTTATACACCACAGATGAATTCACGAATAGGAATAAATAAATCTATAGATATAATATATGCATTTTGTGACATTTAAAAGAGTGATGTGGCAATAATTTTAAGCTTTAAAAATAAAACAAGTTCATTTATGTGTGCATTTCTTTTGCACTTGACACGTTCCACATCATAACTGTTCGTGAGATTGATGAGATTGATCAATGGAACACGTAACTAACGGCCCGCATCTCGTGGTCGTGCGGTAGCGTTCTCGCTTCCCACGCCCGGGTTCCCGGGTTCGATTCCCGGCGGGGTCAGGGATTTTCTCTGCCTCGTGATGGCTGGGTGTTGTGTGCTGTCCTTAGGTTAGTTAGGTTTAAGTAGTTCTAAGTTCTAGGGGACTTATGACCACAGCAGTTGAGTCCCATAGTGCTCAGAGCCATTTGAACCATTTTGAACGTAACTAACTAACTACCCTCTAATGCGCTGAGATGGTAACATATAATGCACCCAAGAACATTGTCGAACATGACCGCTTTAGTGTTCCAGATGTTACTTTTTTGAGAGGCATAATGTTGTGTAGGCATACTGATATCCAAATCTTTGAGCATGGTATCTCACTGGCCAGCTTTACTGTATCGCTGTACTCTAACGCTGTACTCCTTCCCCATTACTCCTTTTCGGGGGTGCTTTTGGCCCTGACTTCATTTTTAAGGCTGACAATGTGCGAGGGCATCGGAGAGAGGAGCTCTTAGAACGAGAGCACATTAGGCGCATGCACTGGGTTGCACATTCTCTCGACCTAAATCTCAACGAGCACATTTGGGATGAACGGGGCAGACGCATTGCACCAACGATCATCCATCACTTGTCAGTCGCCCTACCGCAAGAAATCCTTACCGACACTGTGACAAGCACTCGAGCACATTGCAGAGCATACATTGCCTTCCATGGCCATCACAAACTTTATTAAGAACCGTGTCTCTCTGTGTGTAACGTCCAGGTGACCATCAAGAGTGGCGGTGACTTCAGTGTAATTATTGTTTTGCATAAAGTGTAATTTCTGTTCATCTCGTTACGTATTTCTTTCAGTTACCTTGTCTACTACACTGTAGCTGTTCTTTCGATGGATTGTCCAAGTTTCATCGAGCAGTGACAGTGTTCATCGTAGAGTACATGTTTATTAATTATTAACTTGGATCTACTGATCTGAAGATGGCTAAGTGAACCGAAACTGATCATTTAAAAAAAATTAAAACAACTCAGATAGCCAACAAAAAACCATATTGCACTTGCTCCTAGGATATTCTGACGCACACACAAAAAATGAAGGACTAGTGACAGCATGTGTATCAGTTGGTATGTGGAACAGATTAAAATCATTGATCCACTCCATATGTACTGTGATGTACCTGCGTGACGTTCTACGCTCGTTACAGCTCGCCCGCAGCTAGAAATACCTGCCGCTATGCTACGCACTTGTGGGTGGCTGACTTCACAGCTTCAAACGCGGGACACCAGCAACAGGTAGGCGAGTCTAGCCAAGGTTCGCGCTGCTGTGTTCCATGCGGCCATCTGCCTACAGTCTTGCTGGTTAGCACTTGCTTCCTGGTCCTAAGAAAAGCAAGTTTCCAGCAATTACTGACAGGTGACCCGCGTCAGTAGTTGCACCTGTAATTTGCAAACTATCAATCAGACTTTGGCAGGGTCAATCCAGTACCGTTCTACGTATTCTGCTTCTGAGTTCAGTATCTGTCGAGGTGTACGCGATAAGGTACGCATTATTGTTGGGTGCTATCGCAAAAAATCAATGGGTAATGACCAATTTTGTTTCGGTATTCGCGTAAGCCGTGAGCAAACATGAACATTAAATGTCTTTCCTGTTTACTTTCATCTTACGTATTTCGTGAAAGGTAACCAAATATCTGCGTGGAAGTCTTGCCCTGAGCAAAGATACAAAACCCAAATATCCCAGTCTACCCGTGGATATGCTCAAGCAATATGAAAAGAAAAACGGTTAGCTCACGAGTCATTTAATTAGAAGGAAATTATTTAAAGTGGCTGATGAAGAATCAGTGTGATCATTACTAGGTATAGCTAGAAATTTTTTAAAAAACGTGATTAGATTTCCACCGTCTTTTGTTCCTTCTTCGTTCTTGTACATGTTACACTTTATCCACAGTATGTCGTACATTTAAAACGATTTCAATCATGATGCACCACTTTAATGTCCAATGCTATTCCTGCGTCGACTGCAGGTACGTATTTATTTTATCATACAGCTTAACTCTGTCGTGAAAGGTGCACTCCTAACGTTGGTGGGCCCAGTGGTTCCTGCAAAATATGTTCCAACGACCACACAAAAAATTCACTCATCGGGAACTGAATAGTTTTAAGGATTAGTGCAGAGTATTCGTGAGCGTGGCCCAGTCTGTTTCACCTGTGCTGCGCTCTCAACCTTGAAATGAAAGTGATTGCGTACAACTCACTCAAAAGGAATTTTAATCACAACACGTCTCTTGTTTTTCATCTCATTGAACGACATACTTCACTCTACCCGCATCAAACTGCTGAAGCCTGAGATCTGTGCTTCCTATCTACTGGGTTGTTATAATTAAACTGGTGGTGTATCGAGTGCTTCATTGCAAATTATATACGCCACAGTGCGCTGGAACATCATATGTATGTTCATTAATCGGTGTGCTCGTGGAGTATGCTGAAAAAATAGTCCACTTTATGTCACCAGATGAAAATAAAGTAAGCAGTCAGAACGTGTGTGTATGCAGGAAAAGGGAGCAATAATCGAGTATATGATAAGGGTGTTCTGACACGTTTATTAGCACATGGTCACAATGTGTGGTCATCATGGTCTCCCGATTCTACAACATACTGCACTTGTAAAACGGCATTGTCGACAGTTGTTCGCAGCATATCCGGTTTAATGAGAGCGATATGTCGTCATATGTTATCCTTCAGATCAGGCAGCGCATCCGGATGTTTGTCTGATAGAAATAATCTTTCAGAGATCACCACCAGCAGAAGTCATATGGATTTAGATCGAGGGATTTGGAAGACCACCCATGTTGAAATCGTCTGGAGATAGCGCAGTCATTACCGGAGGTTTTTCGTAGCAAATTTTTGAGCTTCCAAGGAACATGCGGTGTAGTCAGAACTTGAATGAATATAATAGTGTGAACACAGGTACGTTCTTGCATAGCTGGGATCACGTGTTCCACAAGGCGGTCCTTACAACGTGCCGATGCCACAGTACACTTAAAAGGCCCGCGACGAAAAACGGTCTTTGAGTGAAGGAGCTTGTGAAACCACACTACACAGTTGAATGAGTGCAGTAGAGTCTCTGCGTCAGTTCTGCGCATTCACAGTACTGTGCAGAATAAAATGTGCCTCGTCCGACCAAAGAATATATCCCGGCCACATGCCATTCATTTCCATGCGTGATAGGAAACGAAGGCCAAAGTCATAGCTTCGTTGTCTTCCTTGGGGCTTCATTTGGTGCACTTTCTCAATCTTGTAGGCTCAAAAATGGCTCTGAGCACTATGGGACTCAAATTCTGAGGTCATTAGTCCCCTGGAACTTAAAACTAGTTAAACCGAACTAACCTAAGGACATCACACTCATCCATGCCGAGGGAGGATTCGAACCTGCGACTGTAGTGGTCTCGCGGTTCCAGACTGCAGCGCCTAGAACCACACGGCCACTTCGGCCTGCAATCTTGTAGGGATACCAGTGTAAAATGCACCGCAAAATCTTTTGGCCTGTTGACCAGGGCAGACACATCCTGTGACACAGCTCGTGCACTGGCTGCAGAATTTGAGGCATGTGCTGCACGGTCAGCAATGGCTACAGCAACTTCACCAAGAACCGCCTTGCCAATGGGCCGACACCCTCTCCCTGCTTCACCGCCCAGTTTACCTGTTTCTTCAAATTTCTTGATATATTATTTAGCCCATTTACCGTTTCTGTCCTCGATATTCCTGTAATAAAGCGCTGCAATTGCTGTCTTTCTGATAAAACATCTTTACCAGCACTGCATGGACTTTCTTCTCAACAGCCATTGAGTATCACACGGGAAACTTCGACTTTCTTAACCCTTTACACCAATATTCACTATAAAAAAAATTAACACGAGTCGGCAAGCGACGAACAATATTCTGACATCAAAACAGGAAACTTTTCAAATTCTGTCTGCTTACAGCACAAAGTTTTCACCTGATATCGGAAAGTGGAACTATTATTATTTCAGAACACTTCGCGAGGGCACCAATTAATGAACATACCTATGATGTTTCAGCGTCCTGCGATGTATACAGATCGCATTGCTGCACTTGGACCACCGTCGTTTTAATTATAACCGCCCAGTATGCTGTACTTGTTAAATGATTAACGACATGTTCCACTTTTTGCTGCAAACTCACTATTTTTCAGTGTGCCCTGGTATTAATGTAGGAAAGCCCCGGTATGAATGACATCACTAGTATCTGAAGGCAGCAAATGAACTGCAATCATCAATTGGCTCATCTCGTTCCGGAACATTTTTGGAAAGAATCGTTTACTTGTTTAAGTTTCCGTTGTATTCTCTTGAACAATCTGGATCGATATCTATATACATACACCGCAATCCACCATACGGTGCATGATGCGGGGTACCACGTATTTATCTTCCTGTCCCACTTGCAAATGGAGGGAGGGAAAAACGACTGCCTAGAGCACGCGTGCGGACGCTGAGTTCTGTTGTCTTGTTGTGGCGATACTTACACTAAACTTGGTTTGACAGCGGTAGGATCGTCCTGCAGTGTGCTGCAGATGTCAGTTCTTTGAATTTTTTGAGTACTGTTTCATAAAAAAAAGAACGTTTTCGACCCTAGAGCGACTTCCATTTGAGATCGAGGAGCATTTCCGTAATATTCGTGCGTTGATCAAACCTACAGGAAATAAATCTAGTAACAAGTCTCAGAATTGATTGGCGACTCCATGGAGTCGTTTCTCAGTTTTGGTTACTGATAATAACTTGATACCAGTGCCTATGAGTTTATTTTGTACACCACAGCACTGAAGATGATCACTATGGAAATCGATTTTGCTATCAACAGACCATCAACATTACGGCCAACGCTGACCTTCCTTTTAAGTCTCAGAATGTCTTCGATGTCTTCCTTCAATCCGACCTGGCGAAGAATGCCAAACACTCGAGCAGTACTCAAGAAAGGGTCGCACTAATGTACTATGCGGTGTCTCTTTTATAGACGAGTTTAATTTCCTAGAATTCTCCCAATAAACCGAATCTATCGTTATCCATCAGTGTACACACACACTAAAGTGCCAAAGAAACTGGTACAGGCATGCGTATTCAAATATACAGACATGTAAAAAGGCAGAATATGGCGCTGTGGTCAGCAACGCCTGTATAAGATAACAAGTGTATGGCGCAATTGTTATTGGTTACTGCTGCTACAACGGCAGCTTATCAAGATTTTAGTGAGTCTCAACGTGGTGTTATAGTAGGCACACTATCGATGGGACACAATTTCTCCGAGTAGCGTCGGAGTGGGGATTTTCCCGTATGACCATTTCACGAGTGTACCGTGAATATCAGGAATTCCGCTAAAACATCAAATCTCCGAAATCGCTGCGGCCGGAAAAAGAGCCTGCAAGAACGGGAGCAACGATGACTGAAGAGAATCGTACAACGAGACGGAAGAGCAACCTTCCGCAAATTGCTGCAGATTTCAATGCTGAGCGATCAACAAGTGTCAGCGCGCGAACCGTTCAACGAAACATCATTGATATGGGCTTTCGGAGCCGAAGACCGACTCGTGTACCCTTGGTGATTGCGCTACAGAAAGCTTTACGCTTCGCCTGAGCCCGTCAACGCTGACATTGGACTCTTGATGGCTGGAAACATGTTGCCTAGTCGGACGAATCTTGTTTCAGATAGTATCGAGCGGATGGACGGGTACGGGTATGGAGACAACGTCGTGAATCCATGGACCTTGCATGTCAGCAGGGGACTGTTAAGGCTGCTGGAGGCTCTGTAACGGTGTGCGGCGTGTACATTTGGAGTGATATGGGACCTCTGACACGTCTAGATACGACTCTGACAGGTTACACGTACGTAAGCATCCTGTCTGGTCTCCTGCGTCCATTATTGTCCATTGTGAATTCCGACGGACAATTTCTGCAGGACAATGTGACACCCCACACGTCCAGAACAGCTATAGTGTCTGCAGGAACACTCTTCTGATTTTAAACACTGACGCCAAACTCCGCAGACATGAACATTATCGAGCATATGCGGGATGCTGTTCAGAAGAGATCTCCAACACCTCGTACTATTTATCTAAGCCCTGCAGGATTCATCGTGTCATTTCCGTCCAGCACTACTTCATACTTTTGTCGAGTCCATGCTATGTCGTGTTGCGGCACTTCTGCATGCTCATGGGGTCCTATCCGATATTAGGTAGGTGTACCAGTTTCTTTGGCTCTTCAGTGTACTACTCAGCTTATGTTCTATCTCATGTCGTTTACCTTACGCCTAGATATTCAAACCACATGACTGTGATAATCAGCACGTATGAGAACATTACAGGAAACATTTACCTACTCATTTGCACTAACTTACATTTTCCCACAATCAGAGTAATCTGCCATTCATCACACCCAGTCATCCTATATCCTAAAGTTATTCCAAGACGACACCTTCCCGTGCACTGCAGAGTCATCACGAAACAATCACAGGTTATTGTTCGGATTCTTTCTGTGTACAGAGAACTAGAGCCGTCCTATTAAACTTCTCTGGGACTTTCCTGACAACACTCTGTTCTCCGATAAACACTTGCTGTGCAGGGCAACTTACTGGGTTCTATTTTTTTAAAAAATCTTCGGTACTGTGTATATATCTGAGAACTTATTGTTTTCTCGGACCTTCGTAAAAAGTCTGCAGTGTGGTAGTGCGTGAAATACTTGCTTGAAACGTAGAAAACAAACACAGTTACTATTGCAAACGAAAAGATTATAAACAACCACTTAAACAACGAAAGGGAAAGTCAAAGATCCTTATAATAACAGTTTCATGTCTCACCTGATTGGTGCCGACTTTTAAGTGGGCCTCACTTCGCCGAATTGCGTACCTGTAACCTACTCCTAATGTGGAGCGGGCACATACAGTTTAATGAGGAGTCAGAACCGTATGTCGATCCTATATTACCATCACTCATAGATGAAGGTTAGGTAAAAGGCGAACTGAAGTAGTCAGTACCCACGCCGTGATTCGATCCCACGACCTTCCAGTTTCCAGACAAGCGCTTTACTGCTGCACCACCAGGCTCATGTTAAGAAAAATGTCAGTGTTCAGGTTTAACAGGCAATGTACTGCTTCAGAGTCAGCGTGATGTAGTTCGCCGGAAGCATACATATGAAGCAGTCCTGAACGATATGTGGCATCGTCTGCGCCACATTGTCGAAGTCACAGATTGGGGAGGGTCTTCCATTGGCCTTGCCCCACATGTGATTCGGTTCAGTCCGCGCCAGCTGACACGAGGAAGATTGAGGCTCGTGAGTGTGTTAATTGGGCCGTCACCTTCCTGGTATAGAGATGACCATTCCGATTTAAGGAAGCGCAACCTTCTCGACACCTTGCAACTCAGATATGTTTGTGGTGAGAACACTCTTATCTGTTGTAAAATGAAGATGGCTTCGATCTACCCAAGGGCAGGACAGCACATCTCTCTCACATCTTTGCTCCAACCAGACGGAGCCTACTATCTCACAACAGTCACCCGGACGTGGTTGGCAGGGCACACACACACTGTATTACTTACTTGATGCTCAGGAGGAGCGTTCATATCCGGACTAAAGATTGTACCATGCCACACAAGCACAACTGCTACTGAAGGATATCAAATATAGGCAAAAGCTTGCAAATTATATCTTAGTACTAAAAATCACGACTATGTGAAAGTATAAGAAAGAATTTAAAAATAAAATAAAGAACGTGGAAGGAAACAAAGGCGAAATAGATGTGTCTGCCGCGCTCAGTTATTGGGAACGTTGGTCGCTGATGTTTTAACTGTCTTGTTTGGAGCCGGCCGGTGTGGCCGTGCGCTTCTAGGCGCTTCAGTCTGGAACCGCGTGACCGCTACGGTCGCAGGTTCGAATCCTGCCTCGGGCATGGATGTGTGTGATGTCCTTAGGTTAGTTAGGTTTAAGTAGTTCTAAGTTCTAGGGGACTGATGACCACAGATGTTAAGTGCCATAGTGCTCTGAGCCATTTGAACCATTTTTTTTTTGTCTTGTTTGGTCTAGTCCGTCGGTTTCAGATATTTGAGCTGGTTCTTTGTTTTACACATCCGCAACGTTATGGAAAAGAGCTGAACATTTTTATTTCGACTCAGGTGTACCAATTGCATTTCGTTTCTGTTTTATGTTATGGAAATCTATGTAGAGGATCCTTCTATTTCACACAACAGTTAATACTATACATCTATTTATTTGGTTAAAGCCGCCGAGTGAAAACGAAACCAGGATTTTCAAGCTTAATTACATTTCGACGCCACATGTTTAATTCATAATCTTGCACTTTAAGAGACAGCGCGCAGCTTTGGCGACTGAAGCATTCACAGCTAAGAGAAGAGAATTTGAAAAAAAAAAAAGAAAGACATAATAGCGAATTGGAGGCAAGATCAAGCAACTGATTGGAGATCAAAATGCGAAAGCAGACTTTCGAGAAGACTCTCATGCTGAGAGTATACCTGTAGTAGAATGAAATAAAAAATTCAAAAAATTAATAAATAAAAAATAAAAAACAATAAAAATACTGAAAAATTAATCGAAGTTAACATTAAAAATTTATGAAAATATAAACACAATAAAAAAGTTTAAAAAAATGTAGAATACTCGCCTGAAAAAAATTAAAAACAGCAGTAGAGCACTGGCCTCGAAAACCAGGTTTCGTGAGTTCGAAAAAAATGGCCAAAAATCGATAGAGCACTTGTCCGCGAAATGCAAGGGTTCTGAGTTCGAGTATCGGTCCGGCAGATTGACCTATGAAGTTTCGTATCAGTGGACACTCTGCTGAAGACTGAAAATATTCTGGAAATGTCTCCTTGACTGTGGCTGAGTCGTGTCTCCACAATGTGGTTTCTCCCAGGAGTAATAGTTCCGCAAGATTCGCAGGAGAGCTTCAGTGAAGTTTGATAGGTAGGAGAGAGATACTGGCGGAATATAAGCTCTGAGGACGGTTCGTGAGTCGTGATTGGGCAGCTCAATGGGTAGAGCACTTGCCTGCTGAAGTCAAAGGCTAGGTCGAGCCTCGGTCCGGCACACAGTTGGAAACTGCCAGCAAGTTTCGTAACAAAACTCTGAATTTCACGAAACCGGTACTAAATGAAAAGGAACCCGCCCCACAATGCTCAGAACGTTCTCAATCGAGAAGAGATTCGGCGATCTTGCTAGATAAGATAAGGATTGACAAGCGTGAAGACAAACGGTGGGTATAATCTTGCTGTGAGCCTAGGATGGGTTGCCGTGAAAGGCAAGAAAATCTGGTGCAGAATATCGTCAAAGAATCGCTTCGGTGTATGGGCGCCGCGGATGACAACCAAAGGGGACCTGCTGTGAAGAAAAATGGCACCCCAGATCATCTCATATTTGTCGGACCGTATAGCAGGTGACAAGCAGGCTCGTGTCCCGGCCATCTTCGGACACGGCTCAATTCGTAGCGAGACTGAAAGCAGTTCTAGTCCGATCAGGGGGGCTGCAGGCCGAAGACGCCCCAAGCAGCGCTGGGACACCGCCCATACCGCCGCCCGCCATACGCCCCGACAACAAGGAGTGATGGCCGCCGGCGCCGTTTCCCTTCAGAGGAGGACCTTTTTGGATGTCGTCCACGGCATTCTTACAGCAAAGCGGACGCCAGCGACATTTCATGCCCCTTTAATATTTCTTTTGTGTGGGATCTAAAATTTAAAAACCTCTCTCACACCGGCCTGATTTAGCTTCACTGATCAACATAGTAAAAACATGCGTATATTAAGGGAATTTTCATTGACAAAGCAGGCTTATCACATTCACACAGTTCAATACTGTTCTATCCTGATTAAATTGAGCTTAACTTTAATTCCATAAGGCAGTGAAGCAATTTCGAAGTCTCGGTGCGGCGAAAATTGTCAGTCGATCTCCTGGAAACATTTGTAATAATTATTAACTTTCGGTGATCACATGGGGAAGACCGGAGATCTGCTGGTAAGACCGTGTTAGCCTATTTGTAGTAACTGGATATCTTGAGCATACAAAACGGCAGGTTCGTCCAGTGTAAATCAGACGTTCCCCACTGATCCCGTGCAACACAGCGTAGTAAGCAGACACTGTCAATAATAAACAGTTAAATAATACTCGAACACACTTACTTTAGTTTAGTTCATGTATTAAATTCCTTCTCATACAGAATCTCATCAACATGGCGACTAGCTCAACAATACATACATATACATCCTCCTTTCACGACTAATCGGCAAGAAGTCCCCCTTCTTTTCATAAGAGAAAACATAGATAGCAGAGAAGCTATTCTATGGAGTAAATGGACGCTCCAAGGAATAATTGAGCTTGAAACTACTTTGCATTGATAATCGGTAAGATAAGAAGAGATATTTCGAAAAATGTACTGAGTTATATAATTTATAAAATTTCTGAAAATATCGCGGAGAGACCGCTGCAAGAGACATTACACCCCGTTTTGTTGTCCTTCATGGTAAGCCGGTAAGCCACCCAGGGCTTGTATTTCAGCAAGTTAATGCCGGCTCGCAGACGGCGAAAGTTCCTGCTCCAAGCTTGCTACCTTGACCAGCAAGATCAAATGGGAACACTTGTAGCATTATGGGCAGCGCCCTTCAACCAGCTCAGTATTTTGACAGTCTAACGCACCAAACGGGAGGAATTTGACACGATATGCCTCACGAAGATATCCAGCAAGTCAAATAATATCAAACCGAATAATTTCTTATATAAGAGTCTGAAGTAGAACTTAGCATTATTGGGTTGCTCAATTTATGAAGCTTTTTCTCTCGAATAAGTAATCCAATTTTTCAGGACTTGTTAACATCGATTCTCATTCGATTCGGATAATTCTTTCGAGGTCTATTTCGAGTTTATTCCGGGTAATCATAAAAATTTTCTCAGTATGCTACCGTGTTATAATGTAAAGAAATAAATAAAAAAACTTAAGTGAGAAACCAACAAATGTTTCAGCCACCGTTAGGTTTCTAATGTAACAAACGGCACAAATACTGATCCATAATATTTCGGGCGTGCAGCCGCATAAATTTGACTTCTTCTTGTAATATTTCGGCTGAATACCGTCCAGCCATCTTCAGAGTGAGCCAAGGTGACTCACGCTCCAGCACTTCCTCCGTCCTCTTAAAGCCGTGCATACCACCACTGCGCATGCGGCCACACATACACAAGGCGCCAGAGACTCGGTGCCAAAGACGTATGGAATATGCATGAAAATAGATTTATGGCTGCGCAGTCGGTCCACGCGGTGATATCGATGTATCACTGTGAGCTGAACCGTCGCGACGTCTTTGTGATTTTATTACAGAAATTCGATTTGTCCAAGCTGAATCCGCTATCACTGTTAGTTAAATTCGTCGCCAAGCGAATTTCAATTGCTTCCTTCACTGCTGAGACCCAGAAGGATGAAGTCGAGGCTACAGTGTGGATATCGTACACCACAGAGTGCCCCGTGTCAATACAGTGCTCGGCCACCGCAGATTTATTGGGTTGTAGGAGCCAGGAGTACCTGCGGTGCTCTGTGGATCTCTCCTGGATAGTACGTGTCGTCTGTCCAGTGCATGAACGGCTGCACTCACAGGGGATCTTGTAAACCCCATGCTTCCGAAGCACCAGATCATCCTTAACGGAACCCAGGAGTGCTGCTGTCTTTGGTGGAGGGCGAAAAATTACTTTCACTTGATGCTTACTGAGGATGTGTCCAATTTTTGACGACAGACTTCCAACGTATGGCTGAATTTTCTGATTTTCTTATACCTACAGTTGGTTTCATTTGCAGCGGCTTATGTATCTGCTGGAAGAACCCTGGAGATACTAAAAGGTATCAGATAGTTTATATAATGGTAAGACAGAGATTTAGGAACCAAGTTCTAAATTGTAAGACATTTCCAGGGGCAGATGTTGACTCTGACCACAATCTATTGGTTATGACCTTTAGATTAAAACTGAAGAAACTGCAAAAAATGAGGAATTTAAGGAGATGGGACCTGGATAAACTGAAAGAACCAGAGGTTGTACAGAGTTTCAGGGAGAGCATAAGGGAACAATTGACAGGAATGGGGGAAAGAAATACAGTAGAAGAAGAATGGGTAGCTTTGAGGGATGAAGTAGTGCAGGCAGCAGAGGACCAAGTAGATAAAAAGACGAGGGCTAGTAGAACTTCTTGGGTAACAGAAGAAATATTGAATTTAATTGATGAAAGGAGAAAATATATAAATGCAGTAAATGAAGCAGGCAAAAAGGAATACAAACGTCTCAAAAATGAGATCGACAGGAAGTGCAAAATGGTTAACCAGGGATGGCTAGAGGACAAACCTAAGGATGTAGAGGCTTATCTCACTAGGGAAGCAGTGGTTAGTGGTTGGGAAGGGAGTAAGACAGGGTTGTAGCTCTCCCCGATGTTATTCAATCTGTATATTGAGCAAGCAGTAAAGGAAACAAAAGAAAAATTCGGAGTAGGTATTAAAATCCATGGAGAAGAAATAGAAACTTTGAGGTTCGCCGATGACATTGTAATTCTGTCAGAGACAGCAAAGGACTTGGAAGAACAGTTGAATGGAATGGACGGTGTCTTGAAAGGAGGATATAAGATGAACATCAACAAAAGCAAAACAAGACTAATGGAATGTAGTCGAATTAAGTCGGGTGATGCTGAGGGAATTAGATTAGGAAATGAGACACTTAAAGTAGTAAAGGAGTTTTGCTATTTGGGGAGCAAAATAACTGACGTTGGTCGAAGTAGAGAGGATATAGAATGTAGACTGGCAATGACAAGGAAAGCGTTTCTGAAGAAGAGAAATTTGTTAACATCGAGTATAGATTTAAGTGTCAGGAAGTCATTTCTGAAAGTATTTGTATGGAGTATAGCCATGTGTGGAAGTGAAACATGGACGGTAAATAGTTTGGACAAGAAGAGAATAGAAGCTTTCGAAATGTGGTGCTACAGAAGAATGCTGAAGATTAGATGGGTAGATCACATAACTAATGAGGAAGTATTGAATAGGATTGGTGAGAAGGGAAGTTTGTGACACAACTTGACCAGAAGAAGGGATCGGTTGGTAGGATATGTTCTGAGGCATCAAGGGATCACCAATTTAGTATTGGAGGGCAGGGTGGAGGGTAAAAATCGTAGGGGGAGACCAAGAGATGAATACACTAAGCAGATTCAGAAGGATGTAGGTTGCAGTAGGTACTGGGAGATGAAGAAGCTTGCACAGGATAGAGTAGCATGGAGAGCTGCATCAAACCAGTCTCAGGACTGAAGACCACAACAACAACAACAACAAACATGTATCTGCTGTTGTGAGTACCCGTTTGCTTCAAAAACTCTTCTCAGGTGTAAAAGCTCGCCCTCCAGACTGCTCTCGTCATCAATGACGTGTGCTCTGTGTATCAGAGTTCTGAGGACACTCATCGTCTGTGAAGGATGCTGGCAGCTATTTCCGCGTAAATATAAATCCGTATGGGTCGATTTTCGATAAACTGCGTGTCCCAAGGTACCATCATCTGTACTTCGTACTAGCACATCCAAAAATGTAAGGCATCCATCTTTTTCGATTTCCATCGTGAACTGAATTAGTCTGTGGATGGAGTTTAGATGATCTAAAAATCCTTTTAACTTGTCTTCACCATGGGGCCACACTACAAACGTGTCGGCAACATACCTCCAAAACACTGTGGGCTTCAAGCTTGCAGATTCCAGCGCCTTCTCCTCGAAGTCCTCCATAAATAAGCTGGTCACCAAAGTCGACAAAGGACTACCCATGGCGACACCGTCATACTGTGCGGGTTAAATGCACCAAAGTAAATGAACAAACACGGACAGATTATGTAGTGCTTATAGATGTATTACTATTTCGCCGAGGATTTTACTGTAGTTTTGTAGTAGTAGAAGTAGTCGTAGTATTTTAAAAGCAATTAGTATCAGAAATATATTTTTAATGCATAAATTTGTTATTGCCGAAGAAAATTTAATTTGTATGGCCTATTCTACTTTTTCAGATAACAAGCTGTAATTGGGTCAGTCCCCAAGAAGATCAGCAATTAATTATTGGGTTTGTTCACTTTTGCAACATCGAGAAAATCCGATAATCTCCCTACGTGCCGGAAAAATTTTCTTTCTATGAGCTAGTTAGTTCTGTTCTCAAGGCAACAAAATATTCATCACGGAGGGAAACAATCGCATACGTCGACTACTGTCTGAACACGGGCTGTGAAGTACTCTGGTGCACGCTGGCTGCAGCAGAAGCTCCGGCGTGTGCGGTATCGCGCTGTTTGCCGCAGTCAGGGCCAGCGAGTACCCGTGTCGGGCTCTGCGCGGCTGCTTGGTCGCCGCAGATGGGCCACCCTATGGCCCCCCATTTGCATACAGGTAATGCGGCGCGCGTATGCTAAGCGTGCGGCGCTGCGCAGTAACGGCGATCGCCCGCCGCGCTGTTTGAACACCACCACCACCGCCACCAACGTCAACAGAACCACGACCACCACCGCCACGACCGCCACCACACCACCACCACGGCAGCCGTTCACGACGTGCGCTCACAGCAGGCCGCCTGCACCGACCCGGCTTTCGCCCCGTTGACTACTTCCAGAGACAAAATGCCTGTGTTGTTTTTTGACATGCCAGCGTCTTGAAAATCGATACCAGGCCTGGGGAAACACGCGAACCCGAGGGAACGACACTTTTTGCCGAACTACTTTTCCAATTGCAATAGTCTATAAAGGAAGACGTGAAGTCTGTGAAGCTACAATGTAGAAATTGCTGGGAGTTCAAGCGGATTACTTATTTCAGACCAACTCTCGTTAATGCACCGCATGAATTCGAACCCTGTCTCCCAAGTTAACGCTCTGCTTGTCAAGCTCTACGAGCAGTTCATTTTTCGCAGATGGCAGCACTCCAGACACTTCCCTCCACAAAAGATTTCCTAACACATAAAATATACAGTGTAGCTCACTGACAATTGATAATCACTTTCTCTTCAGAAGTAAACTAAAAAAAGAAAAAAAAAACAGGAGTTTCTTTTATCTACCTAGGTGACAGTTACCGGTGTGATTGCTTTACTTCCAACTTCGTTCGTTACGAATATACGATCACGAGTACGACTTTTTTAAGTAGCACCTCATATTCTTCGCGCTGTAATAACTTCCTCTCCCCAGTACATACGAGTATTCACGTAAATACGACATTATTATAAACGAAAAACAAAAGTGACTCTGACTTTCCTATACTAGCATGCACTGTTCCGACCTGCGGTGAAATAACTCGTTCATTTGCCAGAACTGACAGTAAACAAATGAAAAGGAAGCAAAATGCCACATCAGACTGTGGTGTCACCGCGAGACACCACACTTGCTAGGTGGTAGCCTTTAAATCGGCCGCGCTCCGTTAGTATACGTCGGACCCGAGTGTCGCCACTATCAGTGATTGCAGACCGAGCGCCGCCACACGGCAGGTCTAGAGAGACTTCCTAGCACTCGCCCCAGTTGTACAGCCGACTTTGCTAGCGATGATTCACTGCCTACTTATTTTCTCATTTGCCGAGACGATAGTTTAGCATAGCCTTCAGCTACGTCATTTGCTACGACCTTGCAAGGCGCCATATTCAGTTACTATTGATATTGTGAATCATGTACCGTCAAGAGCGACGTTCATCATTAATGGATTAAAGATAAGTATTCCACCAGCTACGTCCGTTTTTCTAAATTCTAATTTCTTCGTCATGTTCCAGACCTCACGCCAGCCTGCGTGAGCTTAAAAGCGTGCCTTTCGGCCTCCTCTAGTAACCCGGTGTTGGCTTTCCTGCCAACCACAACATTGGCGACGAGGCAAAACCGCGTTCTTATCGATATTGCTCTGATTTACTTGTGTAATGCCTTTGCCACAATCTCCAGATGTACTGTCCGAATTTTATCGCTTACAGAATCAGCAGACGCAGGCCTTACTGGATGCCCTTGGACAGCTCGTCCAGGGTCAACGTGGGATGCAAAACGATGCGGCAGCAGCCGCTCCACCGCTAACGCAGCCACAACACGCTGTTGCACCAACTTTTCGGCCTTTTGATGCTGCACTGGAAAGCTGGACGGAGTGGTCACGCCAATTTGGATTCCATCTCGCCGCCTACAGAATTCAAGGTAACGAGCGGCAGCCTTATCTCATATCATCGGTCGGCGTAGAAACGTACCGTGTGATAGTCAAATTATTTCCCCGACGTGACGTAGCAACTCTGTCCTACGAAGAAATTTTGTCTGCATTAGATGCATATATGAAAGAATCAGTCAATGTAGTTGCGAAATGGGAGACAGGGATAATGTTGACAATTTTAGACCTATTTCTATGTCATCGGTCTTTGCTAAAGTTATCGAGAAGGTTGTATACACAAGGTTACTGGAGCATTTAAATTCACATAACTTGCTGTCAAATGTACAGTTTGGTTTTAGAAATGGTTTAACAACTGAAAATGCTATATTATATTTTCTGTCTGAGGTTTTGGATGGATTAAATAAAAGGTTGCGAACGCTAGGTGTTTTCTTTGATTTAACGAAGGCTTTTGACTGTGTTGACCACAACATATTACTGCAGAAGTTGGACCATTATGGAGTAAGGGGAGTAGCTTACAATTGGTTCGCCTCTTACTTTAAGAACAGAAAGCAGAAGGTAATTCTCCGCAATACTGAGTGTGGTAGTGATGTTCAGTCCCAATGGGGCACTGTTAAGTAGGGCGATCCCCAAGGATCGGTGCTGGGGCCACTGCTGTTTCTTATTTATATAAATGATATGCCTTCTAGTATTACAGGTGATTCAAAAATATTTCTGTTTGCTGATGACACCAGCTTGGTAGTGAAGGAACTTGTGTATAATATTGAAACACTATCAAATAATGTAGTTCATGAAATGAGTTCGTGGCTTGTGGAAAATAATTTGATGCTAAACCACAGTAAGACTCAGTTTTTACAGTTTCTAACTCACAATTCAACAAGAACCGATATTTTGATCAGACAGAATGGGCATATTATAAGCGAGACGGAACAGTTCAAGTTCCTAGGCGTTCGGATAGATAGTAAGCTGTTGCGGAAAGCCCATGTCCAGGAACTTGTTCAGAAACTAAATGCTGCTTTATTTACCATTAGAACAGTATCTGAAATAAGTGACAGGTCAACACGAAAAGTAGTCTACTTTGCATATTTTCATTCGCTTATGTCGTATGGTATTATTTTTTTTAGGTAATTCTTCTTATTCAAAAAGGGTATTTTTGGCTCAAAAACGGACTGTTCGAGCTATATGTGGTGTAAGTTCGAGAACCTCCAGTCAACCCCTATTCAATAGTCTGGGAATTCTGGCATTGACCTCACAGTATATATTTTCTTTAATGTCGTTTGTTATTAGCAATATTAGCCTATTCCCAAGAGTTAGCAGCTTTCACTCAGATAATACTAGGCAGAAATCAAATCTGCATGTGGAATGCACTTCCTTGACTCTAGTGCAGAAAGGAGTGCAGTATTCTGCTGCATCCATTTTCAATAAGCTACCACAAGAACACAAAAATCTTAGCAGTAGCCCAAACTCTTTTAAGTCTAAACTGAAGAGTTTCCTCATGGCTCACTCCTTCTATTCTGTCGAGGAGCTCCTGGAAGAGCTAAAAAATTAATCAAATTCCAGTGTTACATTGTTGATTTTCCTTATTTAAACTTACGACTTGTTGCCTGAATATGTTTTTTATATTTCATTTTATCTGTTTCTACTATCTTGTTGTAATTACATGTATTGACTCGTTCCATCACCATAGAGACTTCTCCTTAATTTGGTCCCACAGAACAATAAATAAATAAATAAATAAAATAAATAAAAACGGTATACCTTCTTTCGTACAAAACGTACGGCAGGTCAGACTAATCGGGAGTGGTTTGCAACCTTGCAAGGCCTTACTAGGGATTGTGCTTTTGAGTGTCAATGTGGACTCCCTTATTCAGATACTATGGTATGTGATGCAATTGCACAGAACGTTTCTGATGTTCGTATAAGGGAACAGATTTTGAAACTACTCAATCCCTCCCTTCAACAAGTGATGGACATATTGAATCGGCAGGACACACTTGACTTTGCTCAGGAATCATTTGAATCTTCGCCACCCGTGTGTCAGGGTAACCAGCCCGCCGGGCAAGCTGCACTGAACAGTAAACAGCCCTCGCGCCTGGCCGCACCACTGCCGCCTGGCTCTCAGCCATGTGTGCTGCGCCCACAAGCAAATGCAGTGCTAAAATCATGCCCACGGTGCGCTACTAGACATTCGCGTGAGAATTGCCTGTCATGCCAAGCTATTTGCTTTCACTGTAATAAAAAAGGACATGTTCAGAGTGTTTGCCAGAAAAAGCTCTGATCGGACAATGGCCCACAATTCATGTCCGCAGGAATTCAGTAATTCTGCAAGGCCAATGGTATTCAACATCTGACGTCCGCGCCGTTTTCGCCACAGTCAAACGGTTCCGCTGAACGATTGGTCAGGACTTTCAAGTCACAGATGTTAAAGTTAGACGAGTCGCATTCTCGGGAGGACGCGATATTGCTCTTTTTGTCCTCGTATCGCTCTCAGCCCCGAGATGGTCGCTCGCCGGCTGAGTTGCTCCACGGTCGCCCTCATCGAACCTTGATGTCTTTGCTACATCCGCCGCATCAGGTTCCTGTGTAGCGGCAGACACCTGTTTTTGCCCCAGGCGACGTTGTCTATTACCGGCACTACCGAGGTTCACGGTGTTGGCTCGAAGGGCGCATTCTTCGCTGCCTCGGACGCGCTATGTATCTGGTTTTGGGGGCCTCTGGTGAGGTGCGTCTGCATCTCAACCAGCTGCGCCTCTGTCGTCGCACGGGATCTGCCGCTCGCCGTCTGCTTTCAGCGACGGTGCCGTCTGGTCAGCGCCCTGGAGACCCATCTACTGGCTCGCCTCAGCCCCGGGTGTTACCGACGCTGCCTTCCATTTTGCCCCATGGCGACGCGCCTCCGCCACCGCCGCCGCCGCCGCCGCCTGTTCTCCCGCCGGCGACGCCCGCAGTGGACGCGTCGCTGCAATCGCCGGGCGCCTCCCTGGGTCACACGCCGCCGATCGCTTTCCGTGACCAGTTGTCCTCCGTCATGGAACTCTTGCCCGCTCCGGACCATATGTCGTCTTCGCCCGTCGGGTGCCCTGGCCCGATGGCGGTCGACCCTTCGGCCACTCCTGTCTCTCTGCGGGCGCATACACTGCATGTTGGCGTGCACCCTGGAGCAGGTTTTCAGGCGTTTGCTAGCTCCCCGCGGTCCGAATGGCAGGGTGCGGGTGGCACAGCCTCGCCTGTTGTTAGGCTCCCCACCTCGTCGCATACGTCAACATGGGGTCCTCCCCACGGCGGGCGGAAACCTTATGCCACAACCGTGCGCCGATTTGCGGGGAGGAATGTGGTGCTAGGTGGTAGCTTTTAAATCGGCCGCGGTCCGTTAGTATACGTCGGATCCGCGTGTCGCCACTATCAGTGATTGCAGACCGAGCGCCGCCACACGGCAGGTCTAGAGAGACTTCCTAGCACTCGCCCCAGTTGTACAGCCGACTTTGCTAGCGATGGTTCACTGCCTACTTACTGTCTCATTTGCCGAGACGATAGTTTAGCATAGCCTTCAGCTACGTCATTTGCTACGACCTAGCAAGGCGCCATATTCAGTTACTATTGATATTGTGAATCATGTACTGTCAAGAGCGACGTTCATCATTAATGGATTAAAGATAAGTATTCCACCAGCTACGTCCATTTTTCTAAATTCTAATTTCCTTGTCATGTTCCAGACCTCACGCCAGCCTGCGTGAGCTAAAACGCGTGCCTTTCGGCCTCCTCTAGTAACACGGTGTTGGCTCTCCTGCCAACCACAACAAAGTCATTGTCAACCTTTTTAGTCCAAGGCTGTTGTACTACAATTTTTATCCCAGCTAAGAAAACGTAGAATTGCGCCTTGTTTGTGGAAAATGTAACTTAGCAGAACAGTTATTGCTATAATGTTTTGTTTTCTTCTTTAATGTCAATGAAAAGTTTCGCTGATGACTTTGCTATCATTACAGAAAATGAATAATTTCAGAACTTGTTTGATGGGACGAGCAATGTAGTGGTGACTCACCATGGATTGACAGTGGAGCGAGAAATACTAAAACAATGGGGAATGAGATAGCAATAAACTTGACGCCAAGATTGCGATTGTGAAGTGGACCAGATGAAGCAACTCTGATACTCTGGAAGCGGATTGAAACATTACGGACGAAGCAAGGAGTTGATAAAAAGGAGACTAACAAAGAGGAAGAGGACAGTTTTGGGCAAAAGACATACAGCAGCATCAAAAATCAGCCTTGATTTGTAGATGAAATTCCTCAGAATGCACTTTTATAGCATGCATTGTCTGGTCGTTACTCTTGACTGTGAGAAAACCGAAAGCAAAGAGAATCAAAGCGTTTGAGATGTGGTCGTATTGAAGGATGTTGAAAAGTAGGTGGACAGATGTGAAATGAGGAGATTCTCCGCAGAATCGGCGAGGAGAGGAAGATGTGGAAAATATTGACAAGAAGAATGAGCAGGATGATTCGACATACACTCCTGGAAATTGAAATAAGAACACCGTGAATTCATTGTCCCAGGAAGGGGAAACTTTATTGACACATTCCTGGGGTCAGATACATCACATGATCACACTGACAGAACCACAGGCACATAGACACAGGCAACAGAGCATGCACAATATCGGCACTAGTACAGTGTATATCCACCTTTCGCAGCAATGCAGGCTGCTATTCTCGCATGGAGACGATCGTAGAGATGCTGGATGTAGTCCTGTGGAACGGCTTGCCATGCCATTTTCACCTGGCGCCCCAGTTGGACCAGCGTTCGTGCTGGACGTGCAGACCGCGTGAGACGACGCTTCATCCAGTCCCAAACATGCTCAATGGGGGAGAGATCCGGAGATCTTGCTGGCCAGGGTAGTTGACTTACACCTTCTAGAGCACGTTGGGTGGCACGGGATACATGCGGACGTGCATTGTCCTGTTGGAACAGCAAGTTCCCTTGCCGGTCTAGGAATGGTAGAACGATGGGTTCGATGACGGTTTGGATGTACCGTGCACTATTCAGTGTCCCCTCGACGATCACCAGTGGTGTACGGCCAGTGTAGGAGATCGCTCCCCACACCATGATGCCGGGTGTTGGCACTGTGTGCCTCGGTCGTATGCAGTCCTGATTGTGGCGCTCACCTGCACGGCGCCAAACACGCATACGACCATCATTGGCACCAAGGCAGAAGCGACTCTCATCGCTGAAGACGACACGTCTCCATTCGTCCCTCCATTCACGCCTGTCGCGACACCACTGGAGGCGGGCTGCACGATGTTGGGGCGTGAGCGGCAGACGGCCTAACGGTGTGCGGGACCGTAGCCCAGCTTCATGGAGACGGTTGCGAATGGTCCTCGCCGATACCCCAGGAGCAACAGTGTCCCTAATTTGCTGGGAAGTGGCGGTGCGGTCGCCTACGGCACTGCGTAGGATCATACGGTCTTGGCGTGCATCCGTGCGTCGCTGCGGTCCGGTTCCAGGTCGACGGGCACGTGCACCTTCCGCCGACCACTGGCGACAACATCGATGTACTGTGGAGACCTCACGCCCCACGTGTTGAGCAATTGGGCGGTACGTCCACCCGGCCTCCCGCATGCCCACTATACGCCCTCGCTCAAAGTCCGTCAACTGCACATACGGTTCACGTCCACGCTGTCGCGGCATGCTACCAGTGTTAAAGACTGCGATGGAGCTCCGTATGCCACGGCAAACTGGCTGACTCTGACGGCGGCGGTGCACAAATGCTGCGCAGCTAGCGCCATTCGACGGCCAACACCGCGGTTCCTGGTGTGTCCGCTGTGCAGTGCGTGTGATCATTGCTTGTACAGCCCTCTCGCAGTGTCCGGAGCAAGTATGGTGGGTCTGACACACCGGTGTCAATGTGTTCTTTTTTCCATTTCCTGGAGTGTATGTTAACACAACAATATAAAATGTCTATAGTTCTTCAAGTGGCTGTGGAAGGTAGAACTTATAGGGGAAGAAAGGAGACTGGAATATACCCAACATAGCCGGACGGAGTGGCCGAGCGGTTCTAGGCTCTACAGTCTGGAACCGCGTTACAGCTACAGTCGCAAGTTCGAATCCTGCCGCGGGCATGGATGTGTGTGATGCCCTTAGGTTAGTTAGGTTTAAGTAGTTCTACGTTTTAGGGGACTGTTGACCTCAGAAGTTAAGTGCCATAGCGCTCAGAGCCATTTGAACCATTTTTTTTATACCCAACATATAACTGAGAACGTTGTCTGTGGATCTTACCCTCAGATGAAGAGGTTAGAACAGAAGAGGACGTCGTGGCGAGCAGCATCAGACTAGTCAGACACAAAGAACAACAGATCTGAGGAAAGCTGTTGACAATATTGACTGGACTACACTAACTCTGAAAGTATCACAGATTAAATACAGGGAGAGAAAACTCATTAACAAAGCATATATAAGGTAATATAAAGTACATAAATGAAACTGAAAACAATGGTACCTTGCCATTTCTGGATGTGGAAGGAGCGGCCGAAGGTAAACTGGGACACAAAGTGTACCGGAAACATACGCACACTAGTCGGTACCTGCACGCGGAGAGCCACCACCACCCAGCTCAAAAGTATTCTGTTCTGCATACGTTAACTGCCCGAGCCTACCGGATAAGCGATGAAAATAACATCAAAGAAGAATTAAAGGAGCTACAACACACGTTTCGTGCTAACGGCTATGATGACAATATCATAAGAAAGGTAGCTAAAACGACAGAGAGCAGAACACGAGAAGAAGGCAAAGAAGAGAAGCTTCCACTGGTACACTTACCATACGTAAAAGGCGTCAGTGAACGGCTAGGCAACGTCCTCCGCTGACGAGGTTTCAAACCGATTTTTCGAAGCAGTCACAGGATCCACGAAATAATCGGTTCCACCAAGGATGTAGTCAACAATCTTAACACTGCAGGTGTTTACGAACTACGGCATGAGTGCGGAGCTGCCTACATACGAGAAACAGGGAGTCCTGTCAGCTTACGAGTAGCGGGAAACGAACGCTATGCACGATTACAACAACATAATAAATCGGCCATAGCGGAACACCACCATGACTGTGGAAAACCTATCAGGTTCCAGGAAGCCTCTAGTACTGGCGAAAGAATCGTGGATGCGAGAACGCAAAATACGGGGGGCGATAGAAATTATTGAGCAGCCTGACCACAGCCTGGTTACAAACTCCCGGCGTCCTGGCTGCCGGCCGTCCCAGTCTAACGGGCCGCGAGCCACAAGCGGTCGCAAGGCAGAAACTACACGGGACACGGACGTATGTGCTCAAACAGGTAAAGAGCAACTGTCAGTCCACTTCTTCTCACACCAGAAGGAAAACTTGCCGACCAGAATCCTAACGCTGATTGGCGGACAGCTACCAATCGTTGACGACATGGACATCCACGAATAGCCTCTTTCTTTCCATCTTCCCTTACGTCATAACTAGCTAATCATATTAGAGGGCCAATCAAAGTTTTACAGCAATGACATCAGACATCGATAGTCTGTAATAAATAGAGGCACCTATCCCCATGCAAAACCAGTCGTGCCCTGAGGAAGGTCGTTGCAATGATGCGGCACAATACCCAGAAGAATTTTAATCACTATGACACCGGCCGCGGAAGCCTACGTTCTTATATGATACGTAAGGTTGTTAAAGTAACTGATCAGTACAGCTACGTAATCAGACCCTGGTTGGTTTGGGGAAGGAGACCAGACAGCGTGGTCATCGGTCTCATCGGAGTAGGGAAGGATTGGGAAGGAAGTCGGCCGTGCCCTTTCAGAGGAACCATCCCGGCATTTGCCTGGAGTGATTTAGGGAAATCACGGAAAACCTAAATCAGGATGGCCGGACGCGGGATTGAACCGTCGTCCTCCCGAATGCGAACGTAATCAGACCCTGAACATTCTTAAATACCATAAAGATGTTCATCACACCCACACACACTATTATCTGATATAGACCTCAGAAAATTGGTGCTGATGAGGTGAATTCTGCTTAGACAAGGTCCATAATTAACGACTCCCTAAAACCATTGTAACCTCTGAGGATCTCCATTTCACCACTAAAAATCAAATAAATGCCATGCTGCCGCTAAGACTACTCTGTTATTGAGGCAGAAGTGGCTTCGCTACTTCGGTACAACATATGTTAGGAAACACACACTTTATAGCTGCTTCACTACCTTACAGTACTGGATGAAAGGCACGAATTATTAGAAGCTGTCTTTAATATCTTGAATATCTAATACACATCGATGCGACACATGTCATGGAATACCTCCTAATATCGGCCACACTTCCCATTTATATCTTGAGTTCGCGATGCTACAACCATCAGTGGTTGCGCATATCGCTATCCAATGGCTTTTTTTCACCCCGGTGTTCTCAGAGTTAATTTCTTGAAAAAGCTTCCTGTATTTAACTTCTTCAAACGTATTCCTTGCTTCGGTGACCTACACTCGATAATTACACGACTGGCCATTAAAATTGCTACACCACGAAGAAATGCAGAAGACAAACGGGTATTCATTGGACAAATATATTATACAAGAACTGACATGTGATTACATTTTCACGCAATTTGGGTGCATAGATCCTGAGAAATCAGTACCCAGAACAACCACCTCGGATCGTAATAACTGGCTTGATACGCCTGGGCATTGAGTCAAACAGAGCTTGGATGGCGTCTACAGGTACAGTTGCCCATGCAGCTTCAACACGATACCACAGTTCATCAAGAGTAGTGACTGGCGTATTGCTCAGCCACCATTGACCAGACGTTTTCTGTTGGTGAGAGATCAGGAGAATGTGCTGGCCAGGGCAGCAATAGAAAATTTTCTGTAACCAGAAAGGCCGGAACAGGACCTGCAACATGCGGTCGTGCACTATCCTGCTGAAATGTAGGGTTTCGCAGGGACCGAATGAAGGGTAGAGCCACGGGTCGTAACACATCTGAAATATAACGTCCACTGTTCAAAGTGCCGTCAGTGCGAACAAGAGGTGACCGTGACGTGTAACCAATGGCTCCCCATACCATCTCGCCGGGTGATAAAACAGTATGGCGATGACGAATACACGCTTCCAATGTGCATTCACCGCGATGTAGCCAAACGCGGATGCGACCATCATGATGCTGTAAACAGAAGCTGGATTCATCCGAAAAAATGACGTTTTGCCATTCGTACACCCATGTTCGTCGTTGAGTACACCATCGCAGGCGCTCATGTCTGTGATGCAGCGTCAAGGGTAACCGCATCCATGGTCTCCGAGCTGATAGTCAGTGCTGCTGCAAACGTCTTCGAAATGTTCGTGTAGATGGTTGTTGTCTTGCAAACGTCCCCATCTGTTGACTCAGGGATCGAGACGAGGCTGCACGATCCGTTATAGCCATGCGGACAAGATGCCTGTCATCTGGACTGCTAGTGATACGAGGCCGTAGGGATCCAGCACGGCGTTCCCTATTACCCTCCTGAACCCACCGATTCCATATTCTGCTAACAGTCATTGGATCTCGACCAACGCGAGCAGCGAAGTCGCGATACGATAAACCGCAATCGCGATAGGCTCCAATCCGACCTTTATCAAAGTCGGAAACGTGATGGTACGCATTTCTCCTCCTCACACGAGGCATCACAACAACGTTTCACCAGGCAACGCCGGTCAACTGCTGTTTGTGTATGGGAAATCGGTTGGAAATATTCCTCATGTCAGCACGTTGTAGGTGTCGCCACCGGCGTCAATCTTGCGTGAGTGCTCTCAAAAGCCAATGATTTGCATATCACAGCATCTTCTTCCTGTAGGTTAAATTTCGCGTCTGTAGCACGTCGTCTTCGTGGTGTAGCACTTTTAATGGCCAGTAGTGTACCTCCATTCTTCTACTGCACTTGAAACGGATATTTTTATTAACACGCAATTATCTCCTGTGATTCGACGTCAATCCCTGATTACCTTCAATTTTTTTGTTTCGCATATAGAATATGTTTCATAACTATTGATCTGTTCCTGTTCAACACATGTAAATTTTTATAAATGCGTTTTTTAAGTAAAATTATTATCAGTGGAAATGTACTTAATTTAGAAACTTGACTAATGTAAGTCTTTTTTGTAACTTAATTTTCACATGCTACGCCTAGGTCGGTTTAAATGTAACGTTCGTTTCACGCCAGACAGGAATACGATGACATATAATAACTGGTAGTATTCAACTGTACTACATAATCCCACGCACGACTCAACAACGCTTTTCGAGAGACAATGCGCTTGTCGTCACGTCACCAGACTTAGCTCATGAAGTTCAAACTCTAAAAAATCTACCAACACGTTTGCTGCTTTCACACAGTGGAATAGAATTCAGGACACTGGACGTTGGAGAGGAAGTTGAAATGGAAGTACGCTGGTGTCCGCAGTTTTATGTAAGTTGGTAAAGAAGGAAAATAGGCAGAGTAGTAATCTGAGCTGAGACTGGTAAAAAAGGAACATAGCGGTGGTGTGCAAAGTGAAATCGGATTTTTAGAGATACTGTTGCGTGTTTTAAATTGACATAGTGTCATGGCGTTATCGCCGTGCCTATGTTACCATATGATTAAATTTACAAATAAAGTTATCCACTGTACTGACTGTGTGGTTGAATGGTTGAATGAGCGTATGTTGTATAAAGCGTAAACGCTGAAAGGTGAAGGCAGTGCAACAACAGAGAGTTGATTATATTATCCATGCTGGAATTCGTCATCATTCTGTGTGTAGAAATAGTAACAGAATTCCCTTGAAGCATGAGAATCAATTTCTGAAGAGTGAACTTATTTGAATACAACAGTTTAATAAAGAGAAGGTAGTAGTGGTTATAGCGAAAACCAAAGATTTAGAAGTCATAGGAGAGAGCTTTAAATTTCTACGTTTACACCGTTCCCATGTATTCCGTTCTATTGGCATCTGTCCTATTCCTTATCTTTGTTCAATTCATTACATTAACATTTAAAGGGTATGGATGTGACTGATCGGCCGGCCGTAGTGGCCGAGCGGTTCTAGGCGCTACAGTCTGGAACCGCGCGACCGCTACGATCGCCGGTTCGAATCCTGCCTTGGGCATGAATGAATGTGATGTCCTTAGGTTAGTTGTGTTTAAGTAGTTCTAAGTTCTAGGGGACTGATGACCTCAGAAATTAAGTCCCATAGTGCTCAGAGCCATTTGAACCATTTTTTTGAGACTGATCATGTGACGTGTCTTCAAATGAACCGCATGCTAGTAGCAGTTAGCTCCATACGTACAATTAGGAAGCACCCATTACTATAAAAATTATTTTGTCTTATTGTATTTATGTTCTTGTATTTAAATTTAAGAAATCATGTAACCTACAGTAGCTCAAAATAAGCCCTTGTATGTTAGCAATTTTTTCCGCCGTCTCCTCTCGCATCTGAGAAACAGCGGTAAATGTAGATAGTACATCTTAGTCATCTAGGTAAGAGGCTAACACGAAATCAAAAATAAATATCGTAAAGGTTTCTTACTATTTTCGTCTTCACCACACAACGTCAAAGACAAGCGATGTTTTCGTGGGCGGCAAATTGCATTCTGCTGCAGTGACAGCCCAGAAAGGCTTAATTGTCTGTTAATGTTGGCAGTGGTATCTGTTTTCCTCGGCACTTGTTCGTCTTTTCAAATGTCTCATTTTTATTGCTTGTAAGACATATTAATTAAACCACGTTGGCAACAACCTCCGCCGATATGGTGTTTCCATAATGGCGATAGCTATCCGACCTATTTAGCTTCGACTTTTACACAATTCATTCTATTTTGTTGTATTATTCCTATCGTTATTTGTAATTATTATCACTCTCGTTAACCCTATAATATTCAGTTATTTTTATCATTATTGTCGTCAATGGATTTTAGTTTTCTGTCAGTGATTTGTCACGTCAATTTAATCTCAATTTTCTTCAGTTTGAGGAGGACAGTTTTGAGAATGTACGTTCTAAACACAGTATTGTACTGTAGTGAATCACCGAGGGCGGAAATACCGGAAAGTAGGGAAAGGAAACATTTCAAATGCTGTATTGCAGAAGGACGTTGAAAATTATGAGCAATGATAAGATAAAGAAAGAGAAGATTCTCCGAAGAACTGGTAGAGGAAGGAACATTTGGAAACACTGACAAGAAGAAGTGACACAATGATAAGATTTGTATTAAGACAACAGGGAATACCTTTTATAGTAGTAGGAGCTGTAGAGGACAAAAACTTTAGGAGAAGAGAGAGATTGGGATGCTCCCAACGAATAATTGAGGATGTAGGTTGCTAGTGCTATCCAGATATTAAGAATTTTTCCGAAGTCAGAAATTCATTTAGGAGATCATTTATAAGCAGTTAGTAAACTGATTACTCAAAATAAAGTGTTCTTATATGTATACTTAGACATCTGCATTCACAAAAATTTTTCAATAGTTCTGCTTACCTCCGGTCTTATTCATTGTCTTTTGTGCACGAAAGAGTTTTGCCGTTCCTTGTGAAACAGTAATCATTTTAATGAAAATATGTATATGACTATTTATTTCATGATAAAAAATTTCAGTTATCATTCACTTGCGTTACAAACTGCTAACATAATTTTTATTTAGTGTAGCATTCAGAAAGGCCCAGTGTGTAGCGACTTTCATGTACGAGAAAGCCGGAATAGGAAAAACGTCCTTGTTTCGGCTATTCAGCAGAACAACATTCACCTATAGCTTTATGCCACCTTCGGAAGTATTTACTGGATCGTGTTTAAAGATCATTTTGCACATATCAAGACGGCGGTGATTACGTTAAGCGACACGCAACAGCTTTTTTAATGTGCAGCTTTTCGCGTGTTGCTGTTTACATGCAGTGTTGCACAGAGTCTTCACGATAACACGCACGAAACATTTCCGCACAGTGAAAAATGCATTGAGAGTCTTTATAAAATACAGGACATTACAGTAACCGTTGCGGATTACAATTAAAACTTTATTATCGTCCTTGAAGAAACACTTTGTTAGTCTTAACGTTTTGCCATTATCTGAGCAGTTGTTACGGGAATCGGTAATTGATTCTCACCGGGACTCTAAACATCTTCGCGGCTTCAGTTAAACAGTCAGAAAAGGGAAAAGTCGTATCTGCATTTTAGTGCAACAAACGCCTCATATCTTGAATTTCGTTGTCCATTGGCTTATTTGTGTTTATCCTACCGTTTAGAAATATATTACAACGTCAATAGTTTCACTCATATTTTTACATTCTTCAGTTGTTAGGTTAGTTTTATGACTCCTGGACCTCCTTCCGTTGCATATGATGACTTCATGTCTTAATGGATGCTACAGCTTCCTACAATAATATTTTCTTCACAGAAGACAAAGAATAATGAAATACACATTCTCTTCCTTTCCTGATCACGTGGTACGCTACATACTACGTCTTTATAGTCCGGTATGCAATGCAGATTCTTCCACAAAACACTCCAGTTCCTCTTTAAATTTATGTCACAAAGTTCTTTCATGTCCTATGAGGTCAAATATCTTACAATTTCATGCCCCATTTTTTCCGTTATGTAGCACCTCCTGTCAGCTTATTCATCTCCATACTCTTCCGCTTTAATTGAAAATTTTTCTTGGAAGGATACTTCGGTTGTATAGCATTCAGAACGTCAATTACTGACTTTCAGGTATCGCTTTCGGTATCCAGCGGCTCGCAAAATATTTTCCGTGGATGGTATTACGGGGTCCACTGGCCTGCTAAGCTCAACTTCGCAGCTGCTTGCGTAACGAAGCCGTGGTACTGAGACGTATTTCAGAGAAGTGGCACCAGCTTTAACTGTTACCCAAAGGAATGAGTTCCGAGAGAGTTTCTACGGGCATTATTGGCGTTTGAAACTTTTTTGAAAGACGCCAGCCGACCGCACTGCAGGAGCTTCGCAAATTAGTTAGACACGAAAGTGTATTTTGTACAAAACTTTCTTGTATGTGCGCGGTATTTTTAATTTTTAGTTCTGTAAACCACAGAATTTTAAATATAACGTTCTCACAAATTCTGTCTTCTTTCTTTTGTGGAAATAAATGTAGCAGTTATGTAATGTCGGTGAGCATTTAAATAAATGCCAGCGTCTTTACTTCTTATGCATGTAAGCCCGTAGACTAGATACTTATATTGTGGAGTGAGGTAACAGTGTCAAAATGAATATCGCGGTAAGTCATTTTTCACTGTTCAATGAACTTTTTTCATAGGTTTCCTATGGTTGTAAGGCCAATATTTAAACGCGGAACTTCATTCCTAATATTTACAGTAGGATATATTTCTCACAAAGAGGATCCGAAGAAAAAACAAAATTTCTTATTTCCATTGGCCCACTTACATAGGGAACTAAATGCTAGAAATGAATCGGAGCTATGATACCAGAGAATGCAAAAGCTTCCTGTTGTATAAAGGGCTAGCGCCTGCTTCGCAGTCAACCAGCAACACAGAGGGGTTATGCAGGCATGAATCTTACAGGGGCGGGTTATGCGGACATGGACCTCTCAGGGGCGGGGCACTGCCCTGGCGTCCAGGCAGTCTTTAGGTAGGTGCCCGGGATAAACTTCAGAATTTCACTCCGAGTGATTTCCCTGGGCCATGTGCTGATTGCGAAAGCATTCCGAAAGTCAGGATGTCACTCTCGAGGCGTCGCTACGACGACACCGCCATCATGTGGAGCTACCGGCTACAGACCAACACCTTTCGTGGCCTCCGCGCATCTGATCCTATGACCAGCAATTGTACTTTCTGATATTTCTCTTTATTTTTCTTCGGAAATGGGCAGGACTTTAAACTTTTGTGCATCCTTTTAAGTTTTTGCTAGTCCTCTAGGAACTTTCAGGTTTTCACATGTCTTACAAATTTTGTTTGTGGCACGTTTAGTGTATAGACACGGGATTTTTGGAGATTTCAGTTTAATGTGACATTTTCAAGCCTTCAGAATTATGACATTACTATTACTCTTACAGTATTTAATAAGTGACGTGTTTTCAAATATTGTACTCCAAATTAACTCAAATGGTTCAAATGGATCTGAGCACTATGGAACTTAACTGCTGAGGTCATCAGTCCCTAGAACATAGAACTACTTAAACCTAACCAACCTAAGGACATCACACACATCCATGCCCGAGGCAGGACTCGAACTTGCGACGGTAGCGGTCGCACGGTTCCAGACTGAAGTTCCTAGAACCGCTCGGCCTCATTGGCCGGCCTCCAAATTAACTCTCATTACAGAAAACCATTTGAGAATAAACTTCAAATGCATTGTATGTCTGCCGGCCGGGATGACCGAGCGGTTCTAGGCCCTATAGTCTGGAACCGCGCGACCACTACGGTCGCAGGTTCGCCTCGGACATGGATGTGTGTGATGTCCTTAGGTTAGTTAGGTTTAAGTAGTTCTAAGTTTTTGGGGACTTCAGAAGTTAAGTCTCATAGTGCTCAGAGCCATTTGAACCATTGTATGTCTGGGTATATTTCCTGCTTCAGCTGACATAACAGTTGGTGACCGAATTAGACAGGGTTTTGGCGTACGTTCTTCCACTTTCAAGTACATTCACTGTCATGTTGCTTCCAGCATGACTGAAACGGTGGATGACTCTGCCCAGGTGATGTTACTGCTCCGACAGAAGCAACACACCCACGAACTCCTGACAGAGCGGCTAGCAGCAATCTCAACGTTGCCTGCAGAGCTTTCCAATCACCTCTCTTGGGCCGACTCAAATGGTCAAGGCCTTCTGGATCGCACCTCCGACATTCCAGTTGTCCGACAAGAAAGTCGAGCCATGGGCGAACTGCGTCACATACGTGGAATAGCACTTGTGCGCCTCTGGCATCACAGGTGATACCCAGCGGGCGTTACATACAATATGTTTTTTCTCTTCCCGTCCGTATTTCGTCTTACATCTGGTGTGATTCTTGATTCTTGCAGTGTCGGTTCTGATGTCGAGTGTTTTGGATTTTTCTACTTCCCCCATTTTTACTCTTTTGACTTGGAACTTTTGTTCCATGACAACATTGGGGTTATGATTTTATTTCTAAGTAACGTCTTGTTCTCTCTTTTATTTTTTTAGAAATTTTAGCTGTATAGTCCCTTATGACGTATTTAAAAATATTTGGAGCCTCTCCCATTATATTGTAACACAAACTTTTCATTATTACAGTTTACACCAGATGGTGGATCTTCAACTGCTCAAAAGCAATCGTGAGTGCAATAAGAGTTTGTTGATTCGATAACTATTTTGCAGTTTCTTCATTTTACAAAATGAGCTCTTAGCGGTCACTATCGTATACAGTATCCATCGGCAATGTGCTCATCCGGCTGCAAATAGACACAGGGTCCTCCACGACCATCATAGATCGCATGGCGCCCCCTCCCATTCAGCATTTTGACACCCTCCTATATAGTTTCAGCAATGATATCATTAAGGCCAACGCCCACTTTAGAGCCCATTTGATCGCCCTCACAGCCAGGATTTTGACCATTGATGCGCCTGGAGCCATTAGTGGATCTTCTCCCTTCAGCATCACCGAAATTCTTCAAAATGTGAAAGGTTACTTTCTCACTCGGACACACACCTCAGCTAGAGATAAGGCAGTTGTAGGATGAGGGTATTTTAAATCCGGTTCCCAACTTCCAATAGCCCGCTCTTATCATCATCGTAGAAAAGCCAAATGCCACAGTGCGAAATGACGGAGATTTCAAGGCAACATTAATACCCAACCTTAGACCCTTATCCTATTGCCAAGGCAGAGAACATAGTGAACCGCCTCATGAGCGGCAAAGTGTTAGCCAAGATTGACCTCAATAATGTGTACCTGGAGTTTCCATTGGGGAGGACTTCCAATGCTTCTCCGTGATCAATACCCCTTTTGGACCGTCTCAGCGTAGTAGAAGTCCCTTCGAGATTGCCGGTACTCTGGTCATTTTGTAGTGCTGTCTCACACACCTCACCTTCTATGTACTAGGCACAGCAAACTATTTAGACGACATTCACGGGGCAGGCAACGACACACGCGACTTAACACCGTGCACACTCACCCATAGTCCTCCAACAGGACACTGGACTCGCATTCGGGAGGACGACGGTTCAATCCCGCGTCCAGCCATCCGGATTTAGGTTTTCCGTGATTTCGCCGGCCGGTGTGGCCGTGCGGTCTAGGCGCTTCAGTCTGGAACCTCCGGTCGCAGGTTCGAATCCTGCCTCGGGCATGGATGTGTGTTATGTCCTTAGGTTAGTTAGGTTTAAGTAGTTCTAAGTTCTAGGGGACTGATGACCACAGATGTTAAGTCCCATAGTGCTCAGAGCCATTTGAACCATTTTTTCCGTGGTTTCCCTAAATCGCTCCAGTCAAATGCCGGAATGGTTCCTTTGAAAGGGCACGGCCGACTTCCTTCCCTTTCCTTCCCTAATCCGATGAGGCCGCTGACCTCGCTGTCTGGTCTCCTCCCCCAAACAACCCAACCCAACCCCTCCAACAGGGCATTGTCAAATGCAATTAAGACAAGTGCTGCTTTTTATCAACTACGTGGAATATTTGGATCACTTTTTAGCGCATCTGCCACGCTCCTTACCCACTGTATAGGAAGTTGCGCAAGTACCAACCAGCTGAAATCAGGAACAGCTCAGTTACTGCCATAAATTTATTCCACATGTGTGAGCCCTTACATTACCTCTTATGCAGAAATGTTCGCTGGCAATGGACCTTCTAGGACATGAAAAAGGCTGTCCTCCGCACCACGTGTCTCATGGAATGTCACTACACCGAGTCTCTAATTTTGGCTGTTAATGCAGAGGGTCATGGGTTGTAGGCGGTCCTTTTACATACAGTTCATGGGATGGAACGACAAGTAGCGTTTGTTTTTGAGATTCTCTCCGCTGCACAGAAGCTACAGTCTGATAAAAAAAAAGCCCTAGCAATCATATTTGCTGTAAAAAAATCATGACCATGTCTACTGCCGCCATTTCACGCTTTTCACGTACCACAAGTTTTTACTCCGTCATTTAGAAGCTGTGGCAAAGATCCTGACCACAACGGCACGCCTCCTCCAGCGGCTGATTTCGTTTTCCTCTTTTTTCAAGTTGTAATTATAACATTCAAAACGCAAAGGAAACAGAGACATATGCTGCCACTACGCATTTATGTATATCACTGGGACAAGTTGAAAATTTACGCCGTACCGGGATTCGAACCGTGGTTTCCTGCTTAATTGGCTGATGCGCTGACCACTATGCTCTCCAGACGCAGTGCTCGTCGTAGCCACCTAGACTACCCTAGCACGCCTCCTGTCTTACCCGAATTCTCAACTTATACTACACACTAGTGACGTAGTGCCCCACTCATAAGCCTCATTACTCGCGACATGTCACTGGTTTCAATAAGCGTTCGAACGTGGTGTGCATCTGCACAGAAAGGAGCATTGAGCGTCACCATTGCAGTGATGTATGTGGTTTCTGTTCTTTCAGCCAATGATCCCTTCAGTACAGATTCACACTAGGCTCGAACTCTTACGGGAATTGCACGAGTAATGAGGCTAGTGAGCAGGGCACTACTTCAGTACTGCGTGGTATAAGTTGACAATTTCTGTCTGACTAGATGTGTTACGTTAGTACGAACGGCGGCGGTGACCACTGTGTCCAGATATCGCAGTTGTCAGCGCATATGCCTAGTAATTGTGATTCGAACTACGATCTTGCATACTTTTTCAACTTGCCTCATTGATTTAAATCAATGCCCACTTTCAGCCAATGTCGTTTATTCCTTTCTGCCTTGATTCCTAGTGGCTACAGGATCAAAACGGTGTCTGCCTTTTGGACACGTCCGAAAGAACGGACACCACGTACATAACATTCAGCGACTTGACATGCTAAAGCTGAACTTCTCTCGCACCTGCCAGGACTCCAGATCTCAAAGTCTGCTTTCACCTGGAAGTCACCGCCGAGATAGTCGTGGCCGTCTTTCCACTGGACACCAAGCTCGTCGCATACCGCATAGCTGATTACTCAGGGCTCTGCAAGGTACTCCGCCCGGCTCAACGCAGCTGGTCGCCAGACCAGAAACAGCTGCGACATCTGCAGGTCCGGGACTACTGATATTGCTCGAACGAGTTCTCCACACTCAACGATGTGCTCCTGCTCCTGCGTCAAGGTAGTAATCTGAGGCCTTTTATCAGCATGTCTCGCTCGTCTGTACTGCACGTCTGGCACTGGGGCTTTGTACTCACCAAGTGCCTGACCCACCACATGTCTACTGGAGAGGCACTGACGTAACGATTACCCATAGAAATGTGTTTGTCGCTAGAGTGGCTATGTTAAGAAGTAAATATGTAGACATGAAGAATAAAGCTGGAGAATGTTAATAATACACTACTGGCCATTACAAGTGCTACACCAAGAAAAAATGCAGATGATAAACGGGTATTCATTGAACAAATATATTATACTAGAACTGATATGTGATTACATTTTCACTCAGTTTGGGTGCATTGGTCTTGAGAAATCAGTACCCAGAACAACCACCTCTGGCCGTAATAACGGCCATGATGAGCCTGAGCACTGAGTCAAACAGAGCTAGTATGGCGTGGACAGGTACAGCTGCCCATGCAGCTTCAACACGATACCACAGTTCATCAAGAGTAGTGACTGGCGTATTGTGACGAGCCAGTTGCACGGCCACCATTGACCAGACGTTTTCAGTTGGTGAGAGATCTGGAGAATGAGCTGGCCAGGGCAGCAGTCGAACATTTTCTGGATCCAGAAAGGTCCGTACAGGACCTGCAACATGCGGTCGTACGTTATCCTGGTGACATGTAGGGTTTCGCAGGGATCGAATGGAGGGTAGAACCACGGGTCATAACACATCTGAAATGTAACGTCCACTGTTCAAAGTGCAGATAATGCGAAAAAGAGGTGACCGAGACGTGTAACCAATGGCATCCCATACCATCACGCTGGGTGATAGGCCAGTATGGCGATGACGAATACACGCGTCCAATGTGCGCTCACCGCAACGTCGACAAACACGGATGCGACCATCATCATGCTGTAAACAGAACCTCAATTCATCCCAAAAAATGACGTTTTGCCATTCGTGCACCCAGGGTCGTCGTTGAGTACACCATTGCAGGCGCTCCTGTCTGTGATGCAGCGTCTAGGGTAATAGCAGCTATGGTCTCCGAGCTGATAGTCCATACTGCTGCAAACGTCGTCGGACTGTTCGTGCAGATGGTTTTTGTCTTGCAAACGTACCCATCTGTTGACTCAGGGATCGTACGTGGCTGCACGATCCGTTACATCCATGCAGATAAGATGCCTGTCATCTCGACTGCTAGTGATACGAGGACGTTGGGATCAAGCACGGCTCTCCGTATTACCCTCCTGAACCCACCGATTCCATATTCTGCTAATAGTCATTGGATCACTACCAACGCCAGCAGTAATGTCGCGAAACGATAAAGGACAATCGCGGTAGGCTACCATCCGACCTTTATCAAAGTCAGAAACGTGATGGTACGCTTTTCCCCTCCTGACACAAGGCATCACAACATTGTTTCACCAGGCAACGCGGGTCAACTGCTGTTTGTGTATGAGAAATCGGTTGGAAACTTTCCTCATGTCAGCAAGTTGTAGGTATTACCACCGGCGCCAACCTTGTGTGAATGCTCTGAAAGGCTAATCATTTGCATATCACAGCATGTTCTTCCTGTCGGTTAAATTTCGCGTCTGTAGCACGTCATCTTCGTGGAGGAGCAATTTTAATTGCCAGTACTGCATTTGCTTTATTTAAAAAAACTTTAAGAGCTTTCTCACAATAAATTCGAAGCCATTACCTATCAGCACGCCCATGTATGATCATTAGAGCCAACTCTTTGTGAGGAGGGAAGTGGAACTGAACGTCAGCATTCTAGGTCAGTAAACACTACCTACAGAATAATAGGCAATCATTGCTTATTGAATAGCAGTTGTGTCTGAATTGCCCCGAAAAGATCTATTTGCAAAAGTGTTTGTTGTATATCTACTTTTTGCGGTATAACACAGCCTGTATAAAATATTTTCGTAGTATTTCAGTGTTGCCTCTGCGACTCCGATTATAGTTTCCATAATTTTCAGTGAGGCTTCATTGAAGTAGAATTTATATGTCACAAATACGTCAAATCTGGTGTAACTTTTGTAAATTATTCTTATTTCCTCTGCACAGTGACAATTACATTTACAGGTCACGGCTTCTTAAGTCTCAAACATACATATTCAGAACGAAATGTAAAAATTAAAATGTTCATACTGTTTGAGCTATCACATCTAAAATACACTTAGTATCGTAAAATAATGAGATAATAAACTGTGAGACCCATTTGCTGCGTAAGCAGACGTGTCGACTCTAATTTAAAAGGTTTCTTACTAACTGATTAGTGAAGAGTCACAAGTTTTATTTGCTAAGCGAATGTCTAACACTGATTGAAGTGAAAAACGGTGTGTAATGCTGCATATGGTACGATGAGAATGTAGAGGCTAGACAGGCTTGGAGAGAAAATGCAGCTGGGTGAAGTGCATGCTTTTATTATTAGTAGCTTTATGGACGAGCAGTCTCTGGAAGATGTCTACAGATGTTCGGTAATAAATATACGTATTTAAGAAATGCATTTACTTTGGCTATGTAATACTGAAAAACACTGACCAGTATATTAATGCCATTGACATTTAGTCAACTTATGAGTGACGGCTTGCTCCTGCTGGCGAGAACAGAGTTGAGAGATAAGTGCCCGGTGATAAAGGCCATGCCATCATGGTCAGTGTCCGCCCCTGATAGGCGGGTGGTCAGCCCGACGGAATGTCAATCCTCAGGGCCTGAGTTAGATTCCCTGCTGGGTCAGAGATTTTCTCCGCTCAGGGACTGGGCGTTGTGTTGTCCTAATCATCGTCATTTCATACCCATCGACGGGCAAGTCACCGAAGTGGTGTTACATCGAAACACTTGCCGCACCCGGCGAACGGTCTACCCGATGGGAGGTCCTTATCACCCGATATTTATTTTATCATGGGCAGTATTTCAAGGATTGAATAGGCTTTTAAAATATTATTCACAATTATTAAGAGACATAGTAAAGATAAGTATTGGGCTATGGAGGAAGTAATTTTAGTATTGGTTAATTGAAATAGTTTTGGTGCACTATATGTTGTGATGCAACACCTTATAGATATTCAGTTTTATATTGCCTGAATTATAATTTAGCCTGAAGCTCAACGTGAACCTCTTTTTTTAAATAGATACAAGTAAAATCTCGTGGGACCCTTGTGAAATAACATTTTATAGTGTGCTATTCGAAGACAACTCCCCACCTCCGCCTACACGAAATATTGGCTGCGGACGAGCTCGTGTGTAGCGCCTTAGACGTCTAGGTGAAGCGAAAAAGTGATAATAGGGTTTGAGTTGTCGGAGAAAATGAAAGTGTTTGCCAAATGAAAATTGTGGTAACTTACAGGTTTGGAGCGAAGCCTACATTCGCGCCATATTACAAGGAACTTTGCCACCTATAACGTACTTTTCGTCGTATAAAACTAAAACTGCAAGGTAGAATTATAAAACGTATGTTAGACAGTGGATAAACCTCTGAGTGTTTTACTAAATATTGTAGGCATAAATCGTAAATAAACTACGAGGAAGGCATGGGGTGTCCACTACATGAGTTTTATCGGCGAATGTTATACGTGTGTGACATGATTATTGTAACTACCGATGACTGCAACTAACGTTACCAATTGTTTCAGTAACGGATAGGTGCGAGTAGTCTATTTCTGCTTTGAACATGTATTTTGTTGATGTACATTGAGCTAAATGTTCCAAAGCATGTACTGGTTTCCATGTTAGTGCTCGAGTCTAGCGACATGGACTTCGACGAGAATTATACAGTAGGACCAAAACATGTTTGTTTTCTGTTCGTTTCAGCTTAATTGTTTCAGGTGTAGTAGACAGCAATGACAGCAATACGTGTATATATCTGACGAGTCTTGCCATTATAGTTGATACCTTTTTGACGATGCTGAACCGTTGAAATGTGCAATTCCTCAAAGTCATGTGGATCAGTAGCTTTTCCTATTGTCAACACAGTGAATCGTCAGTTACTTCCGTCTTTCTTCCGAGGCTACTAAAATCACTTAACACCATGTCATTTCCCGTCCATTACGTACACGTAAGGAATAACTCTGGCAAACATCTAGTAAGATTTCTGAGGAGGACAATTACATGAGTACATGTGAACTAATCGAAATAAAAAGAATAAGGTGTTACTGCATGTGTCAGTACTTTTATCTTCTTGCATTCAGAGTGAAGTGTCGAAAACAATCGCTATTTCGTTCACTAATTTCTTCTTGTTTTCCTCACTTACTTAATTCCAATAAAGTAAATGGAAGATTTTGTGACACTGGTTTTACGTTTCTGGACAAACCAGATAATTCACCATGTATACAAATTGTGGTGTCACCGCCAGACACCACACTTGCTAGGTGGTAGCTTTAAATCGGCCGCGGTCCATTAGTACATGTCGGACCCGCGTGTCGCCACAGTCAGTATTTGCAGACCGAGCGCCACCACACGGCAGGTCTAGAGAGGCGGACTAGCACTCACCCCAGTTGTACGACGACTTCGCTAGCGACTACACTGACGAAGCCTTCCTCTCATTTGCCGAGAGACAGTTAGAATAGCCTTCAGCTAAGTCCATGACTACGACCTAGCAAGGCGCCATTAACCATATCTGGAGAGAGTCTCATTTGTATCGTCAATAGCGATGTACCACAAGGATGAATTAAAGTTAAGTATAAAAGAAGTTACGTACTTTTCTTTAGTGCATTCATAACTTATCCTGTTCCAGACTTCACGCCAGTCGGCGTGTGTGTACGCGTGCCTTTCGGTTACCCGTCACTGTGGACTGGCTATCTTGTCAGTCCACTACACAAATAATACCCTCGTGCTTAGTTTGTGTGAAATAAAAGGCTTTGTGATGGTCAGATTTTTCTTTGCAGCCCAACGTTGTGGAGCAATGGTGTTCAGTTCTCTATAACAGTAAATTGCTACTAGATACTGAGGTTCTTAGGTAAATTTTAACGAATTATTATATAATTTATTACAAGCACTTGGTATATAAGATACAAATACAAAATACAATAGAATCACGAGCAGCTGCTTCAGAAATGGAATACACGTACAAAGTAATTATTTTTATTGGTCATAAATCAATTTTTAGACCATTACTAAATTTTTCACGCTCTTATTGGAGGTTTTAAGCCCCTGTCATACTCCTGTCTTCCAGCCGAATTAGCCAGCCAGATACTGAGAGAACTTTTGTCACATTTACAGAGATTAAATATGCAACACTAATATAAAAATAAGGTCTGAACTTTGAGTGTTAGGATGTACAATATAGTCATTCGGTCACCAAGCCACACTCAATACACTGTTAAACAGTGTGCCAGTGAGCTGATATCTAATAACATAGTTCACCTGTCTGAAGTAACGCGCGCAGTTGTCGGTTTTAAGCTATTATAGCTCGCAAGAAAACCTGGGGGCATTGGCAGACAGTCGTCTAGATGCCTGTGCATCCCATTTCCGGATGTCTCAGTGAACAGTAGGCTTCTGAAGACGGTGACACCTACTTGCGAATCTCCTTTCATACAGAATGTAGCTGAGTATCATGTATTGTGCTCCAAGAATGAAGTGTCGTTCATCTTGCACATTAATAAACAAGTGTAAAGTATTATTTGCATAATGCCGTGTTTATCTTTGCGGTCTCTATCCCATAAAATTGTATTGCTAACCAGACAGGTCCTGATTATATACTGGGTGGTCAAAAAGTCAGTATAAATTTTAAAACTCATGTCATTCCAAGCATGTGTGTCAATTTTTACCTCTCTATCTACATTATTCCGTGGTTTATTAAGTTTTCAAATTTATACTGGCCTTTTGATAACCCGGTATACAGGGTGGTCCATTGATGGTGACCGGGCCAAATATCTCACGAAATAAGTATCAAACGAAAAAACTACAAAGAACTAAAGTCGTATAGCTCAAAGGGGGAAACCAGATGTCGCTATGGTTGGCACGCTAGATGGCGCTGCCATAGGTCAAAGGGATATGAACTGCGTTTTTTTAAAAATAGGAACCCAAATTTTTACTACATATTCTTGTAGTACGTAAAGATATATGAATGTTTTAGTTGGACCACTTTTTTCGCTTTGTGACAGATGGCGCTGTAATAGTCACAAACGTATACGTACGTGGTACGTATCACGCAACACTCCGCCAGTGCGGACGGTATTTGCTTCGTGATACATTACCCGTGTTAAAATGGACCGTTAATTGCGGAAAAGGTCGATAACGTGTTGATGTATGGCTATTGTGATCAACATGCCCAACGGGCGTGTGCTATGTATGCTGCTCGGTATCCTGGACGACATCATCCAAGTGTCCGGACCGTTCGCCGGATAGTTACGTTTTTTAAGGAAACAGGATGTGTTCAGCCACATGTGAAACGTCAACCACGACCTGCGACGAATGATGATGCCCAAGTAGGTGTTTTAGCTGCTGCCGCGGCTGATCCGCACGTCAGTAGCAGACAAACTGCGCGAGAATCGGGAATCTCAAAAACGTCGGTGTTGAGAATGCTACATCAACATCGATTGCACCCGTACCATACTGCTAAGCACGAGGAATTGCATGGCGACGACTTTGAACGTCTTATACAGTTCTGCCACTGGGCACAAGAGAAATTACGGGACGATGACAGATGTTTTGCACGCGTTCTGTTTAGCGACGAAGCGTCATTCACCAACAGCGGTAATGTAAACCGGCATAATGTGCACTATTGGGCAACGGAAAATCCACAATGGCTGCGACAAGTGGAACATCAGCGGCCTTGGCGGGTTAATGTCTGGTGCGGCATTATGGGAGGAAGGATAATTGGCCCTTATTTTATCGATGGCAATGTAAATGGTGCAATGTATGCTGATTTCTTACTTAATGTTCTACCGATGTTACTACAAGATGTTTCACTACATGACAGAATGGCGATGTACTTCCAACATGATGGATGTGCGGCACATAGCTCGCGTGCCATTGAGGCGGTACTGAATAGCATATTTCAGCATATTTCATGACAGGTGGATTGGTCGTCGAAGTACCATGGCCCGCACTTTCACCGGATCTGACGTCCCCGGATTTCTTTCTGTGGGGAAAGTTGAAGGATATTTGCGATCGTGATCCACCGACAATGCCTGACAACATGCGTCAGCCCAATGTCAATGCATGTGCGGACATTACGGAAGGCGAACTACTCGCTGTTGAGATGAATGTCGTTACACGTATTGCCAAATGCATTGAGGTTGACGGACATTATTTTGAGCATTTACTCCATTAATGTGGTACTTACAGGTAATCACGCTGTAACAGCATGCGTTCTCAGAAATTATATGTCCACAAAGGTACATGTATCACATTGGAACAACCGAAATAAAATGTTCAAACGTACCTACGTTCTGTATTTTAATTTAGAAAACCTAACTGTTACGAACTGTTTGTCTAAAATTGTGAGCTATATGTTTGTGAGTATTACAGCCCCAAAGGGAAAAAAGTGATCCAACTAAAACATTCATATTTCTTTACGTACTACACGAATATGTAATAAAAAGGTGGGTCCTATTCAATAAAACACATCTGATATCCGTTTGACCTATGGCAGTGCCATCTAGCGGGCCAACCACAGAGCGCCATCTGGTTTCCCCCTTCAAGCTAGACAAGTTTCGTTCTTTGTAGTTTTTTCGTTTGACGCTTATTTCGTGAGATATTTGGCCCGGTCACGATCAATGGACCACCCTGTATTTATATCGCACTAAGACGTAAGTTGCTGCCAGTACCGAGAAATGTAAACTGATGCGTTTCACCAATCGTAAAACTGACGAATACACTGTCAACGTGTTATTTCTGGAGTGGGCCAAATCATATAAATGCAATCTAACACGGGAAGGACTTACGCGAATTGGCCAATAATTTATATTCATACCGGTATCGACACAAAATGTAAACTATGGCGCCTGATGGATGGAAGTGTAACGCTGTTGTGCAATTTCACTGCAAAGCTGGCAGTGATAGTAAACAGTGGACATTTTGATAGCTGGGCATAAAGTCTTTGCGAATATCGCACCGTGTACTCAGCTGGAGATAACTAAGCTTCGCAGATGGGCGTTTGACCAATATACGCATACGACTTATACACTTCGTCCAACGCTGTTCTAATTTGTTGATCCCTTTAGAATAATAGGAATTGTCCAAGTCTGCAAATCAGCTATTAGTTTCTGCAGTCACCTCATCGTTTGAATAAAATCTTTGTCCCGCCATCCATTTCTTCAAATTGGGGAAAAAATAGTAGTGCAACAGAGCCAAGTCTGGAGAACAGGGGGGATGTGAAACGAGTTGGAATCCTTTATCTATAAATTTTGCGACCACAACTGCTGAGGTGTGTGCTGGTACCTTGTAGTAATAGAAAAGGACATTTTTGGGGTCCATTCGCCGACGTTTTTCTTGCAGCTCGGTTTTCAAACGGTCCATTAACGATGAATAATATGCACTTGTAATAGTTTTACCCTTTTCCAGATAGTCGATGAGGATTATCTTTCGCGAATCCCAAAATACTGTCACCATAAACTTTCCGCTTAAAGGAATGGTCTTGGCCATTTTCGGTGCAGATTCTCCCTTGGTAACCCATTATTTGGATTGTTGTTTGGTCTTAGGAATATATTAATGTATCCATGTTTCATCCATAGTGACGAAACGAAGCTAAAAGTCCTGTGGATTCTACCTGAGCAGCTGCAAACTTTTCTTGCAACAATTCATACGATTCCGTTTTTGGTCAAGTGTGAGCAATCGCGGAGCCCATCTTGCGGATAGTTTTCTCAGGTCCAAATGTTCGTGCAAAATATTATGTACCTGTTCATTCGAGATGCCCACAGCACTATCAATCTCACGCATCTTAACTCATCCATCACCATATCATGGATTTTGTCAGTGATTTCTGGAGTCGTAACCTCCACAGGGCGTCCGAAAAGTTCAGCACCACTTGTGCCCATATGGCCACTCAGAAAATTTTGAAAACCACTTATAAACTCTTCTAATCGAAGGTGCAGAACCACCGTAATGTTTATCAAGCTTCTCTTTAGTCTCCTGAGGCATTTTACCTTTCATAAAGTGATGTTTAATCAACATACGAAATTCTTTTTCGTCCATTTTTTGACAATCACTCGAGCTCCTTGATTCACACGAATGCCAAACACAAAGAAAAAGACCAATAACCAACTTTGTGTGCTTTCTTTCCAAAGATGCTACTAACTGAACATGACCTCGATACGCGCCGGTGGTGCCATCTATGCACTTACTTTTCAAACACCCCTCGTATGTTAGCATTTCAGAGATAACAAGTAGCTGGGCTCAAAGACATCTGTTGCAGTAATCGGCAAATCGCTAGATGTTTGACTAGGAGCGATGCTACTGTCCGACGATGCTGGCAGGAATGGATAAACCCACGGCCGAACACAACATTAAGAAGGAAGCGGTCGGCCTAATGAGAAGACAGAAAGTGAGGACTCCTTTCAGAGATGCACTCAGCGCACGGGATTAATTATTATTACCGATCGAACTTGCAACTAGTGATTCAGTGACCACAAGGACCATTATCAGGCAGTTCAAAGAAAAGGGGGCTGAGCTCACGGGACCTCTTGCGTCGACTACCATTGATCTCTGTACACCAACAAGCCCATTTGCAATGGTGTCGGGCACATTCGGCTTTCAACCTCATTGAGTGAAGTAGCACAGTCTTTAGTGAAGAGTCCCTCTTGTAACTGAGCCCCGATGACCAGCGAAGATGTGTCTGGAGGCGCCCCATACAGCAGTGGGAACCAAACTGAGTGTCGCCCGCCTTATGGCCCGGTACCAGGAGTGATGGTCTGGGGTGCCATTTACAAGGTCCGGCAGAAAAACCTCCCCTTTAAGGAAAGCTAATAAAAACAAAACCAAATAAGGTAGAACAATTTTATTTATACTAAATAAAAGTACATATTATGCCATTTTAGAAAATACTCTTATGGTCTTACTTTTTAAATAAAACATCCCTTAAATGGCTTCCTGCACTGTCGACACACTGATTGAGTCTTTCCCTGAAGTTATTCATTACTCTTTGAGTCATTTCAGGTGGAATAGCTTCAACCTCTTGTGTAATTGCTTCTTTCAGGGCTCGTAAAGATTGTGGACGTTGTTCATAAACTTTCGCTTTTAAATAGCCCCAAAGAAAGAAATCACAGGGCGTTAAGTCCGGCGATCGTGGGGGCCAGCCAATGTCTCCACGCAACGAGATCACATGTCCAGGAAACATTTCCTTCACCAATGCCAGTGACTGCCGCGCTGTGTGGGCTGTAGCACCATCTTGCTGGAACCACACGTTCTCTATTTCAACAAAAAGCTCCCTTAGTTGCGGTTGGAGAAAGTCGCGGAGCATGGCACAATAGCGTTCACTGTTGACGGTTAAATTCCTGTCATTTTCTTCGAAAAAGTAAGGACCGATCACTCCGGAATTGTAAACAGCACACCATACTGTTACTTTAGGGCTATGAAGTGGTCGTTGATGAAGTTCTTGGGGATTGTGTTCACACCAGTACCTGCAATTTTGGCTGTTCACTGTTCCGGCAAGGTGAAAGTGTGCTTCATCAGAAAAAATCACAATATCGTTGGGACGAATGTTCCGAAGAAGGTCTTGGCACAAACTTACACGGACACCACAGTCTCGTTCACTCAGTTCCTGCGTAGTTACAAGTTTGTAAGGATGCATTTTAAGATCTCGATGCAAGATTCTTCTCACACTTCGATCAGATATCCGTAATGCTGCTGCATGCTTTTTAGCGGATCGTCGAGGAGATTGTTGAACTAAAGCTCTAACTGCATCAACATTTCCGGGGCCTGTTGCAGTCCGTGGTCGTCCAGGTGGTTTCCTTTTTAATGCGGAACCTGTCTCACGAAAGTTAGCAACCCAAGAATAAATTGTTTTCTTATCGGGAACAGGGTCCCGTCGTCCGAGCGCAAAGCGAACGCGAAAAGCACGTTGAGTATTAATAGGCGATTCGCCATTTTGAATAAAATCTTCCACTACGAAGGCACGATGTTCACCAGACCACGCCATGGCGTACACTGAAAACGGCACGTACGCAGCTACTTAACGACGCGCCCCCCACCACTCTGCTCCTTCTACTGTCCGCTGCACGTTACTTTGTAATCGGGGAGTTTTTTATGCCGGATCCTGTATTTTCGTATCAGAAGTCCCTTAGTTGTCATCCAAGGCAGCTTTACAGCACATCCGTAAGCCCCGTCTTGTTGCCCTTCATGGCAAACCATCTTGGGCTCATATGTTAGCAAGATAATGCCCACCCGCACACAGTGAGGGCTTACACTGCTTGTTTTCGTGCTTGGCACGTCCTATCTTGGCCAGCAAGGTCACCGGATCTCTCCCCAACTGAGGATGTTAGGAGCATTATGGGCAGGGCCATCCAACCAGCAGGAATTTGTGCATCTGATGCGCCAATTTGAAGGAGGAAAGGGATGAGACGTACTTAAAAAATAGAAATAAAAAATAGCATTCTGACGCAGAGGAAAGCGGAACATGTCTTTATAACCAACAGTTGACCTACTTCTTTATTTTTGTATTTTGGATTATTTTCCCATTTTCTGCATCTGTCATTCACTAGTCATGGGAGCTGTTGTAGAACTTCGTTTCTGGCCAGTGCCAGGAAGCTGGGGGTGGACATAAGGGAATATTTAGCATGGGATGTCTAGTCCTGGTATTCTGCTGAAAGTTTATAGAAGCCTGCCGATATCATTTGTTGGATCCGGAAACCTGGAACTATTTTTGTTTGTGGAAATACGGTACGACAAAGAGGAAAAAAATTTGGTAAGTGACGTGTCAGTAGAATAAGGCAACTAGTGACTGAGAAGTGGGTATGGGTTCGTCTTCTTACGACTACGACCTTTTTCATCTTACACGAGTAACTTGTCTTTGTAAAGATCATCAGTTTCGTAGGCGTTCATGCTGTGCGATTCATCAGCTTAGAGGTCTTAATATACACCAAAATTCCGGCATCTTATCAAAATAATCGACTTCCGGAAGCTGGGCCAGCGGGGAATGTGTAGAGTGAATTAAAATTATCACAAATTTTCAAAGGATTAGTTTGTTGATGAGAGAAAATAACACAAATCTCAACAGCTAGGCACTTGAAGAACGAGATGTAGCTACAAAATTTAGGGAATTATTTCTCAGTACAGAGTTAACTGTCCTATCCGATAGTGATACTAACGATAAAATTACCATACTGTGAACTCCCACAGAGGCACACAAATAATCAATTGCATCACGCTTGATACATAAACGAATTGTGAAGAATTGTAACATCTCCAACAACAGACGAAATACCCGACGAAATTATTACAAGAAACAACACTCTTCAACGGCAAGAAAGCAGTCACTATAATATTTTTCTATTTTTAAAATGAAGAAATCACAAAATAATAATTCTCCTTTATCGCAGGGAATTATTTTGGTCTTTTCCTCACCTTTTTCACTGATAACATTTCTTTTTTTTTAAAAAATAACACTGTTCTGCAAGCGTTCTATTTCTGGGATAAAAGTGCGTAGTTATATATGAATATCATCATCAGGCATAGATTTCCTGTAATTTGAACGTTTATATAGTAAGAAAGTCATTATTTTAGGTACACAGAGAAAAATTTTGTAACTAGTAGATTATCAACCACCATAAACACTGATTTCATCAACCTCATAGACAGTCTCAGTGTGCCTCTAGTTTTCCTGCGTTTTAAGTGAATTATGTTTTTTTGGAATACGAGTAGCAACAAATAGGTTACTAAATTAACAACAAGGAATGGAGTAAACACGAACGTCTGTGTAGAGTTGAAGTTAAAGGTTTACTGAAATAATTTTCATTTTGCTACGCAGTGCCTCACTACTGCCGCTACCGGTTAACTATTGGTGTCAAAATTCAACTGTGAGAATGCATAGAGAAATTTAACAGTGAAAATTGTCCCTGTCTGAAACCTATTGTTATCACAAAATATGACTGTGAACTTTGATAAAAAAACTGATTACTTTGAAAATAAAGTTGGTCCGTGCACAACTTAACTAAACAAAGAATCTATAAAATTTTCTCGGGCTTCCAGCCGCGTCAGGTGGTTAAAATTCCACGAGCTCTCCTCAGTCATTGTCAAGTGGTAATAGTTCTTACCACTTGACAATGACTGAGGAGAGCTCGGTCGAAAGCTTGTGAGATTTTAACCATCCGACGCGGCTGGAAGCTCGAGAAAATTTTATTAATTCATATCGCTGCGAAACCATGCATTCATACATAAAGAAAAATCTGTTTTCTACACTATTTGGCTTACCTGGATCGCTGTGGATAACGCTGACAAAACTGCTACTGTAGCCACAGCTCGTCTTTAGAACTACTACGATTGCAAAGGTGCAAAGCATTTTCCAAAAACATTGCTATCATTCTTCTTTCATAATTTTTGATAATGATTTTAAATAAATTGAAATTGTATTGGCTCTTGGGATGTGGACAAAGACTCTGGGTTAAATAAACCCAATATCAATCCCAAGTCACTTGACTTAACAACATTTAATGAAACTTCAATATCACATTTATAACCTTTCCTTAAACAAAATTCCAAAATCTAATTCTAAAATACATTTCGCTCAGTGATCGATAAATCTTAACAAAAAAAAAAAAAAAGGAAGTGAAAAGGAAACAGGTTTCTGATCTGGATGTCTGACGAAGCAAGAATACTGCATTATCAAACCGCTGCCGCAAATTAACGAACTTAATCATTACCTGTAATCTGTAGTTCACACAGCGTATAATCGTATCAATGTAAAAATCAATTTTTTCTCTCCAAAATACATCTTAAATTTAATCCACGATATAATTCTCAAAAATTTCCATTGTTTGTTGCTTATTACCACTAAAACAAAACTCAGCTATACATATCTAACATCAAAACTCAACTTCTCTGTCTCCTCTTCTCTCCTTGCGACCAACAGATGAATATGCCTCGCATCTTCGGAGAGCAAAGATCACATCTAACTCACCTCTGTGCATCGCAGCTCCTCTGCCGAGGCTGTGCGCGCATTTAAATTCTTACGAGCGTGATTGCAGATATCCAAACAAGAAAAAATCCTACAATAATTTGCACACCCACCTTTGAACATTTCCGGGGAAATTACATTTGCAAGAAATCGAAAGAGGATAGCGCTTTTGTAAAGAACGCTTTAAAACATTATTTTGGAATAGCCGTTAGCAATGAGCCTAAAGGAGGGGCACCAATTATACGTTGCACAGATTGTAAATTAACTAAGGAAAGGAAAAGAAAACGCTGCGTTATTTGTTGTACCTACTGTGTGGAGAGAACCAAACGATTGTATCCAAGACTGTTATTTCTGTACGAAGAATATTCGGGGATTTACGAGTAAGAAACCAACGGAACATTTTGTTTTGATCGGACCTACCTTCCGCAAGAAGACCTGTGCCACAAGGAAGAATTGCACTTGCTTCAAGATATAACGGTGAAGAAATCAATAGTGGTAGTCCGTTAGATGATAACGAAGCAATGATTAACATTTCTGAAAGACAACATCGTATTCACCACGATACGTACAGTAGTTCAACTGTATACATACTTATTGAAACATCAGGTCTAAATGATTCAGTGCGTGTCATAGAACCAATTAAACAGAAGGCAGAACTGCGTGGTTCAAGGTTCCAGAAATATAATCTTCTCCACCACAGTACCAACATTAGCAAATTAGTCACAGAGAATGTATTTTTATTTCGTATTTCGCAAGTGAGGGGCACTGACGTTGGTACTGCAGGCATAATGAAAGCATTCAGCTTCAAATAAAATCCACAGTAACAGAGGCACATTATAGATGCGTCAAAAGTAAGTTTCAAGGTCGTTTTGCTCCACAATGGAAACAAAATGCCTACTGCCTCAACTGCATCTGCGAATTTGGACAAAGAACGTTGCAAAAGTTTAGAAAATATCCTTAGATAAATTTTATGTAATGCGCGTAAATGGAAGGTTTGTAGATTTCAAAGTAATGGTATTCATATTTGGAATGCCACAAGGCACACAAAATGTGCTTGTTTCCTGTGCTAGTGGGACAGTCATAATAGAAAATCCCCTACAAAAAAGGAAATAGCCCGAAGGAAATTGGAAGTGGATAAAAAATGTTCAGCATCAAAGTCTGGTTACTTGTGAAGACACCCCTCTTCCAACTGTTCACATCATACTGAGTTTCATTAAAAAATTTGTAAAGGCGGTGGATCAAAATGGCATAGGGTTTGGATATTTTACTGAAAAGCTTTTTCGTCTTTCAGCACCAAAAATAGACGAAGGTGTATTTGTGGGCCCTCATATCAAGGAACTTCAGCGTGCTTAAAATTTTGAAAAGTGCACGACAGACGCATAAGCGGCAGAATCGCATTGCTTCAAGAAAGAATCAAAAAAATTCCTTGAAAGAATAAGAGCTGCAATTTTCAAAGAAGTAGTGAATCAAATGACAATCTCTTATCAATATCTTGGATGCCACATGGCTCTGAAACTAAATTTCTTGGGCTCTCACACTGACTTCTTATTAGAAAGTTGCAGTAAAGTATCGGACCAACACGGAGAAATATTCCATAAGGCATACCCACCATGGAAAAACTGCACGTTGCGGAAATGAATGCCAACAATTCTGGCCGAATATTGTTGTCGAGGTAAGAAAGACAATTCACACACGAGAAAAAATTAGACATGTAATAATTTGTTGGAACATTTGCATCATTTTCTTTTCTTTTGTGTGCCTTCTGTTAAAATACATGCTATAAAGTGAATGTTTTTGTGAATAAACCCTCAGACATCACCTTTCAATGCTTCCTTAAAATGGTACAGTTAGGTTACTTAGCTGAAATACTCTATATGATTTATGGAATTGAGAAAAGTAAAATTACATCTATACTGTGATACGTTAGATGGAAACGGCCATTCGCGATAAAGCATCCCTGACGGAAAAAACTGAAAAATAGATTTCGAGTGGCCTTTGAAACTACTATAAGATCACAAATTTTCTCTCCATAAGTAGGAAAAATTTTGTTTTGCAGGACATTGTAAGTCCATTTGCTCCATCACTGTTGATAACTACAAGTAAGACATCAGTTCGGAATTCTTTATTTCATTTTACGGAGTTTCATTTTACTGAATATTTTTAAAAAATTAGAGTATTTCTCATCGGTTGCACTGTCGTGTATCGGAAAAATTTGAATAAAACGAGATATCTGTTTACTTTCACCTCGCCAAGCTAGACCAGACTATCGAGTGAGCGGCAAATATGTCACATCAATGGGCGGCAGGGTAATTCTACAAAGCGCATCGTAATCGAGGACTCTGCTAAGCATGAGTGGATCCAAGCGGATGTATTAAATTTGCCCATTCGTCGCAAATAAATTAGCATTAACAGGAAATTAGTTTCCTGGAAAACGTCAGTTTCGCTTGTTTAGCCGCTCAATTGTTTCTAAATCCGCGACACACCACCACACAGTTTAATAACGCATTAATTTCGCTGCGTCAGTATTCAAATTTTCAAATTTGTTATTCAGCATGACGTAAATAGCGATAAATAATGTGGGTTTATAGATAGCACCGAATTGACGTGTTTGGTTTTGCGTGATCAAAAGTCGTGCAAGCACTTGCAGTTTTCTTTTCAGTTGAAAAATTTCTCGTACACGGAATTTTAATTCTATTATTGACTGACACTTCGTTTATACTACTTCCATAACCCTTTCAGAACTAAAACAACAGCATTAGTTAATGGAACAGCCAAATATAGGGAATCGACATAACATATCCCACGTCCAGAGCAAATCGCCCGTAACCAATAAATACGAGTACATACTCTATGATGCTCGGCCAATAAGAAATTGTTTAATAATGCAACAAGTGATGTATTAAATGACATCCATCAGAAGAAAACTAGACAGCATTTCGTTGGTTGTGGGTGCAGTGATATTAAGACATTCCTGATACATTAAAAATAATTGGAGCAATAGTCTCTCAATAGTTCAAAAATCAATGAAGTTTTTGAATACATAAGTATGAGTCATGGTGCATAGACACCAATACAGTGTTAACATTATGTTAGTACGAAACTCATCTAACGAGTGAGCTTGGTACTGGCAATCCAGTGGACTGGATCTGACTAGTGTCACAGGAACATCATGGCAGATTACAACTCTGTGTGGACTGGCAGTGTCCCTTTCGTGGGCCCCTCCCTCTCCCTCACAGCCTTCTTTGCGTTGGCCATTGTGCGCCTCCAACTGCTTAGGCATGCGTTCAGATAGCACGAATTTCTTTGAAAGTTCCTTGTTAGGCCTTACTAAACTTCTTAGGAAACAAAGTTAATCCATCTTACAAATCAAACTATATGCACTGCCGATGTAGGTAAGGGCCAGTGTCTCTCAAAATAATAAATTTTTTCTGCTTATCACGCTAGCTACAAAGCTCTCAGCAACTGAACCATCAGGACACATTATCCAGACATGCCGTACGGACCGCCCTCGCGCCTTTCCTTCCGACATTATGTCTCCCAAAGCTTCTTATTTTGGTAGTAAATCTCCACACTTTGTCGGACTAGCTCTCCTGGAAGAACGTATTTCGCGCAGAAAAGGATTACCGACGGGATACACTCCATGGTAGAGCGAAAGATTCATTAGGATTGTCATACGGGCCTACAGCCCCCTTTTAAGAAAAATCATAGCATTATAATATGGGTAACATGTGTTTGATGGTCACTTGTTCATTATTCAGTTCCATCCAGGTTCACTCCATCACTCAGTAACAATTCTGTAAGTTCGTGTGGTTATAATTATTATTCACATTAGAAAAAATTAAGTCGAGATTTCCTGGTCATTCGATCGGAACAATATCCCGATTAAGACGATTTTATCGAATGGTAGAGCCAAGTAATTAATTTTAAATAATGTACTTCTTTTGGATATCCTGTTTTTTGCACATAAATTAATCTCGATAAATATTTGATTTTTATCTTCCTCTTATTTTTTGCACCAAATAAATACAGAACTTCGTACATTCTACATTTAGTTTTAAAATCGTCACAGTGCTTTTTATAACTTCACTAATGAGTAAATAGCACTTGAACGAACGCTAGAGGACAACTCTCTGAGACTAAATGTTCGAACAACATTTAACTTAACGGACACAGCCGCCCCAGCATAATTAAAGACGTGACAATACAATTTTATATTCGTCACTGAAACGTTTACCGTACTAAAGTTATAGTGAAAAGGTTGCGAGATTGCAAATGTTTGACTAAACATCTACGTTTTGGAAAGAGAAAGAAAATGACTAACATGAATCCAGTTTTGACCAAAGCTGGTTTCCTGTGTAAATTATTCGTGATATAATCTGTAAGCAGTTACATTCATAGAACTTTTATTTTCATTACAACTACTTCATTATTTCAATAACGTTTGTAGAAAGTCTTGTACAGAATTTGTACAGCCTAATTCAGATGAATTTGCAGTATGCTACCGAACAGAATTAAAATAACTGCAAAAATTTACGAGGTAGTCATTTTTCGTGAAACATATCTGCATTGTAAAAGTGAAAACAATATTGTTTTAGCTGGTTGTGTACCTATACAATATTAATTAATGAATCGACCAAATGTTAACAGCAATTACGCAACATTTAAATAGTCGCGAGCTTGGTATCGAGTACTACACTAGCTGAATATATCGAGTGCTAAACTAGTCTGTTACATTATAATTTTCTGAGTGACAGTTCAGGAACAGTCGGTTTTAGATCTTGATACTCACACATTTTAGTGGCGGAAACACAATTCCTGAAATAGCTCGCAACGTTCATCCACACAATGCCTTTCCCTGTTCAACTTCGTGCGCGCGCATGAACTTCCCACAGAGTAACTATTCTTGTGCATTTGTGCACACGTAATTGGTTGAATATGGAAGCCGTGAGTAAAGCGCATTGCTTCCCATCTTCGGTGGGAATCTTTGGTGGTTTTTACAGACGACAGGCAGCGGGGGCCCATGCGTGTACCATTGCGTAATGTGTTGACGTTATGCTGTGAAGCGATTGATGTACGATAATGTCTGATAACTTCAAAGAGAGCACGCTTCAATCTATAGACGACTGCAAAGGAAAGTCGTGAGAAACGTCGATATGTAGCAGGATTTTGAAACATTATGAATTACCTCGAAGAAAACTGTCTATTGACGCACAGTGAACATTGGTTTAGAAAACATCGTTGCTGTGAAACACAGCTAACTCTTTACTCACATGAAGTGTTGAGTGCTACTGACAAAGGGTTTCAGATCGATTCCGTATTTCTGGATTTCCGGAAGGCTTTTGACACTGTACCACACAAGCGGCTCGTAGTGAAATTGCGTGCTTATGGAATATCGTCTCAGTTATGTGACTGGATTTGGGATTTCCTGTCAGAGAGTCACAGTTCGTAGTAATCGACGGAAAGTCATCGAGTAAAACAGAAGTGGTTTATGGCGTTCCCCAACGTAGTGTTATAGACCCTTTGCGGTTCCTTATCTATATAAACGATCTCGGAGACAATCTGAGCAGCCCTCTTCGGTTGTTTGCAGATGACGCTGTCGTTTATCGACAAATAAAGTCATCAGAAGATCAAAACAAATTGCAAAACGATATAGAAAAGACATTTGAATGGTGCCAAAATTGTAAGTTGATCCTAAATAACGAAAAGTGTGAGGTCATCCGCATGAGTGCCAAAAGGAATTCGTTAAACTTCGGTTACACGATAAATCAGTCCAATCTAAAAGCCGTAAATTGAACTGAATACCTAGGTACTACGAGCAACTTCAATGGGAAGGAACACAGAAAATGTTATGGGGAAGGTTAACCAAAATCTGCGTTTTATTGGCCGGACAATTGGAAAACGTAACAGACCTACTAAGGAGACTGCCTACACTACGCTTGCCCGTCCTCTTTTACAATACTGCTACGCTATGTGAGATCCTTACCAGATAGGACTGACGGAGTACATCGAAAAAGTTCAAAGAAGGGCAGCACATGGGAGAGAGTATCACAGAAATGATACAGGATTTGGGCTGAACGTCATTAAAAGAAAGTCGTTTTTCCTTGCGACGTAATCTTCTCACCAAATTCCAATCACCAACTTTTACCCCCGAATTCGATCACCACAATAAAATAAGGGAAATCAGAGCTCGTACGGAAAGATATAGATGTTCATTCTTTCCGCGTGCTATACGGGATTGGAATAATAGAGAATTGTGAAAGCGGTTCGATGAACCCTCTGCCAGGCACTTAGGTGTGATTTGCAGAGTATCCAGGTGGATGTAGATGTAGAAATACAGTTTGTAAAGATTATTTCAATAATAATTCGAGATATGAATGCCTTTAGCACCAGGTATTACATACAAAGTCTGCAATCATGCAACTGTAAAGAATATGATACCGTAAATTTCGAAGTAAGATAACAGGGAAGAATGAGCCGGAAATATATCGAACGTACATATGAAAACTGTGGACGAATATCAATGCTAAGGCGATGTAGTAGATCAGCAACTGAGGAGCATGGTTCACAATGGTTCAAATGGCTCTAATCACTATGGGACTTAACATCTGAGGTCATCAGTCCCCTATACTTAGAACTACTTAAACTTTACTAAACTAAAGACATCACACACATCCATGCCCGAGGCATCAGCGCGGATCCGGACTGAAGCGACTAGAACCGCTCGGTTACAGGGCCGGCGAGGTGCCTGGCATCTGAACGAAAGAAATGATGGGTAAATGTAGCTCCTCAACAAACTACTAGAAATTCGAATGAAGGACAATGATGATTGTAATTAAAAAAAACAAAAAAAAAAATACAAAATCTGAGAACACAGATTCGGTTCTAGTGGACTCATGTACGAAAATGCCAAATTTGTCGACTTCGGGGATGTTAACATAAATATAATCTTTCATGATTAAAGTTTCCTAAACAACTGGCTTTATAAAATAAAACGAAAATGACGCGCTGAAAGTTGACTAAGAACTTACCTTGAGTATTTATCAGTTTCAGGAATTATCACTGAAATGCTTTTTTTCCAAATGTGACATGAATAGTTAAACCTGGTGTACAAGTCGTCGGTTACTAACTAACTCATTGTTATTGCCTGGCTTATCGTTGTAGTTCCCCAAGTAGAAAATGTAAACTTTCGCTGCGACCTACTTCCGAAATTTGCAAAAAAGCCGTTGTAACTTCGTATTTCTCGTACCTCTTTTATTTAGGTACTTATTTACGTACACTCGTTTTTGCTTTTTGTTTTTCTGGTACCTTCTGATCACAGTTAACACAGAATAGTACAGAATCACAGAAGGGTGTCCACAGCAGACGCTTGAGCAGTGAGGCAACATGTGGACAGGCGAACGCCCATGCACACATGCGTTCTTTCCACAAATTTTGGTACACGCTCTTTTATTCCAGTACATCTGCGACTGCGCACGAGAAAGGCGGCATCGTTCGGATATAGCTTAAGGACGAATATTGGGTCGATATGTACGCGGAACGTCAGTAGGGACCCAGACGTCAGAGAGAAGTAGTATCAAGAGCAGCCCCACACTTACACCACCTACGGGACGAGACAGCAGTGAGCTGAAGCGGCATACGCCGCTACATATGTTAAAGCTGTGGAACAGCACATTCTTCAATCATCTCCTGCACCGTCCAGCGTGCTGACTACTCGAATGGTCACACGATTTCCATCCTCTGCATTGCTCGACTGATTCCTCCAACTCTAATGACCAAGTTGTAGATGGGACTTTAAACCAAAATCTCACCTATCAGTAGAACTTTGGACATTTATTATTCTCAGTACACCCACAAAAGTTAACGAGACGAAGAAGAATAAAACATGGTTTTGGGTTTGCACATGGACGGCAGTTATTCGTCACCTGAGACGATTCACACATTAATTTCTCCATGTGTAGTATTTTGGGTCAAATCTTGTGATAGATCTTATTTTGATTTAGCCATGAATTATATCATTTAATAAGTATCGGAACACTGTGGGGGGCAAAGATGCTACATGGTCGTGTCAGCGCCAAAAAGAGATAATTACGAAAAGGAAGATGAACATGTATCTGTATTCTAGTGTTTCCTTAAGCCGATATCAAATTTTCAGTCTTCAACTATATGTGTTGTGTCTAGACAAGAGTCTAGACACAGGGTGAGGTTACCGATAGGCACGCGTACACACACGCCGGCTGGCGTGAGTTCTGGAACAGGATACTTGATGAATGCTATAGAGAAAAATATGCAGCTCCTTGAATACTTAACTTTAATTCATCCTTGTGGTACATCGCTCTTGACGATACAAATGAGTCTATCTCCAGATACGGTTAATTACAATCACTGTAAGGCTAATGGCGCCTTGCTAGGTCGTAGTCATGGACTTAGCTGAAGGCTATTCTAACTGTCTCTCGGCAAATGAGAGGAAGGCTTCGTACGTCTAGTCGCTAGCAATGTCGTCCGTACAACTGGGGCGAGTGCTAGTCCGTCTTTCTAGACCTGCCATGTGGTGGCGCTAGGTCTGCAAGTACTGACAGTGGCGACACGCGGGTCCAACATGTACTAATGGACCGCGGCCGATTTAAGCTACCACCTAGCAAGTGTGGTGTCTGGCAGTGACACCACAATATGTCTCCTTCCGTCAGTGATTCTGGGTGGACGTATTGCGTGTATATCACACAACAATATATATTTCTGTAAAATTTTTTGCAACATATTCCTTGGAAAAGGAGGTAGTTTCCTTCACTTGTAAGTTGCTTCATAATGAAAATGATAACTGGATACGCGGTAGCCTGCAACCTTTGCAACACATGGCCACATTATTTATGACTGCATTATACTGCATTCTTTATCACGGAGCTGGACGCTGCATCTTGTTCTTCTAGTATTGCAATCAAATTTAAGTAAGTGCTACATGATGTTATTCTTAAAGGCTAGCAGTAGTGTAATGATTGTTACTCCTTCCCACAAAGCCTCAAAAAGTGTAAAACTTACACGCGTCCCATCTTGGAAAAAAGGGTATAAGTCGTCACAGAATCGGTCCAAAACTTTCAAGTCACAACTAAGAGGGCATATGATGAGCCATGTGAAGGGGATTAATGAAACTACACAACAGGACTGAACAACTAAAACATCTACTCTTAAAATTTACTCTGATATCATTTCAACTTTTTTTGCTTTCCTGTAGAACTATGGTAACTACACAAGGTGAGTGATCGATGAGTGGATACGGTACAAAAAGGGTCTAATGAACTTATGTCCAGAAATGCATGGTTTCCATTCTGGTGACCATTTGTTCAATCATACATTGTTACAGAGGGCCGGCCGGAGTGGCCGCGCGGTTCTAGGCGCTACAGTCTGGAAGCGCGAGACCGCTACGGTCGCAGGTTCGAATCCTGCCTCGGGCATGGATGTGTGTGATGTCCGTGGGTTAGTTAGGTTTAAGTAGTTCTAAGTTCTAGGGGACTGACGACCTCAGAAGTTGAGTCCCATAGTGCTCAGAGCCATTTGAACCATTTGTTTGTTACAGAGGCTGCGGCCTAATAGCTCTGTACCATGCAACCACATTACGGTATCTGTTGAAAATGGTTGCCATGCGTCTCAAAGCACGCGTGAATGCGTAGTAGCATGTTCTGTCTCACACGTTCACATCGACCAGGCCGCATCCGAAAAGTGTCAAAGGCAGCATGGATACGCTTCTCCAATGTCTCCACATATGGAATGGGTTCTGCGTACACGATACTTTTGAGATGGCCCCATAACCAGAGAGAGGAGAGTAGGTTGGGGCACACTTGTATGTGGCAGCCGAATATGACAATAATATTAATGTAAATTAAAAAGAAACTATTATATTATAAACGCTGTATGTCTCTGATAGGCTTTATGATGCGGAACGCTAACTGTGCAAGACCGCAGAGCCAAAGGTACTATTTCTGGTCTGAGGTAGTAGTGTTGGAATAAGAGAGCGCTTGGCGCACAGCTGCAGGTAGCTGTCTGTGAGCGAAAGACGACGGAGTAAGCAGTTTTTTTGTGTGCTATGTAAAGCCAAAAACTGTTAGATTACTCTAGGAATTACGAGAAAACGTAAGCAGAATCTTCTCACAAGCAAGGTAAAGTTATTAAATAATTATGATTTTTGTTTTGCAAGAGCTTTAGTGTAGATGAGTTGCCTGATGAATTGTAGTTGTTGAGCAACCCCAGAATATACGTAAACTGATTTGATAAAAGGCTAGTTCGATATTTCACTTTTGTAATGTTTCTATCATTTGTTAACAGAGCTATATGTAACTTAATGAGTTGCATTATGTTGTTTAGTGAGGTTGGATAATACTTGCTGTATAAATCTTGTTGTTTGTTGATCAATAAGTGAATGTGATGTATTATTCTAACCAATGTAACTTCGGTTGTAGATATTTTTTATTCTAACCAATGTAACTTCGGTTGTAGATATTTTTGAAAAGACAAACTTGCAATATAATTTTGCTAAAAAATCCTCAGTATTAATAATTCACCACAATCAGTATCGACTCCCTATCCAGGTCATATGTTTTTCAAAAAAGTTGGATTTTTCTTAAATGTTTTCATTTATCAGCCAAAACAATTTAATGTGCATTTCAAAATGTTACAGCCAGCATTGCACATCACTGAGCCAGGAGCTAACATATTTATATATTTTTCATTAGGGACCAAAACATATTGCGTTCCCTTCCCTTTAGAGGGAAGACATTATAAATATTTGTATGAACTCGCCATCGTTCAATGTATTCCATACAAAGCAGAATAATTTTACTAAATATCCAAAAGAAGATTTCTTTTTAAAGAATATTATACCAGAAATCGCACAGATTGAGACTCGGTGTGCTATGTAAAGCATGGAACTGGACCACCTCGTCCGATCCATCAACCAGGAAATACACGATTGAGATACCTCCGAACGTTAACGGCGAAGCGGCTGGAGCACCATCACGTAGCAGCTACATAACTCTTCGAATTATCAATGGCACCTCTTCCATCAGGGAGGCAAAGCCACCCGCAAGAAACGCCGATAATTCCGGCCCGTTAAGTGACGTGGAAGGAAGACTGGTCCCAATTATCCCGGTTGCTGATGGTTCGCTGTCATCATACCATGGGGGTTCTGCACACTGTCCCCCAGATCACTGTTAACGAAAGTTCAAGATACCATTCCGTGTAAAGGTGCCCTCATATGTGAATAGGATGGATGACACAAATCTGCGGGTAGTGGTTGCCTGGTGAAGGAACCAGTGGCAAAACTGCTTCCATGGGGAAAGTTTGTCGTAAGTGAGCCCAGCACACGCTTTAAGTGAAAAGGGTGGTAACAATTGTCATGGAAAATGTTCCACACGGTGGTGTGGCTTACACTATACTGTTGGGACTAGCCGGCTGCAGTGGCCGAGCTGTTCTAGGCGCTTCAGTCCGGAACCGCACTGCTGCTACGGCCACAGGTTCGAATTCTGCCTAGGGCATGGATGTGTGTGATGTCCTTAGGATAGTTAGGTTTAAGTAGTTCTAGGTCTAGGGGACCGATGACCTCAGATGTTAAGTGCCATAGTGCTTAGAGCCATTTGAATCATTTGAACTGTTGGGACAACTGCCTGATACGGCCGTGGCGGTCGCCTTCTACAATGTTAATCACCTTTTCCTCCAAGTCTGGTGTCTCAACATTTCGGGTATATCCTTCATAGTTTCATGCTTCCTGAAACGACCCTTTCTCCGACAAATGGCGAAACACTGTTGCAAACTTTGAATGCTGTACTTGTAGGCCGCGGGGATGGGTCTGATATAACCTTGCTGTCCACCGCCCTTTACCATTTGCTTCTCCGCAAGTAAACACCATGTTGGCTATCTCTCGATCCGAATACGCAATCGTTGTGTACAACACTGTATCACATCCACACTACAAGGTGACTCAGCAAGAGAAGTGAATCGGATAAAACATTGCCAATTACTATGGCAGAAGAGGGCGCTACGACATGACTCATGAGGAACAGCACCATCCTCTAGGAAGAAACCACGTGTACTGTAACTGGGGGCACATGGTGCAGAGCGTATTAGACCGCTGTCTCTGTAACAAAGAATGTTTGAATAAATGGTGTCTAGTATGGAAACTATGCATTTCCGGGCATAAGTTCTTTGGAACTTTTTTGTTCCGTATCCTCTCCTCGATCAATCCCGATAGTTTGTACACGGTGGAAAAAGTCACCCTGTAGATAACTACCCGAAAACGAGTGATTCAGTTCCTAGATACATAATTTTTTTCTGCGGAACAAATTTTTCTCATTTGGAGAAAACTTACTTTTTGTAATTTCAGAAAAAGACTGCAGCACACATAAAGTGAATACTGTCATTTAAAAACAGCACAAGAAAATGTATCGAACAACTATTGCAGGGCTGACTGGAGGCGAAAGTCTGAATAGCGTTTCACGATATTTTTCCTCCCCTACTGCTCTCCAGTCCGTAACTAATCCGGTTCTCATTGTCTCTCTTATATTTGTTGAGTGCATGTAAAGGTTTGAAAATACGGAAACAAAATACACCACCATTGTTAGTTGCAAAGAAGACATCTATTGTGATTCGGCTATATTCCTTAGGATTATGAATAAAATTTTCGTTAAATGAGGTGCACCCGTGGGTTAACTGGAATCGTTTGAAGGCTGATATATGCATCTGGACACGCGGCGGGGCTGGGGTGTGTGTCGCAGTCTACACTACAACGGATGCGGCAAGACTGTAGTGGGCCGCAAGGTGTGTTATTTGAAACGATGGTGATACTCATATCTTATATACCCATTTAACGTAATTATTTGCTGCTTGATGCCTCAGTCAATTAATTACATAATGTTGAAATAAAAATAATCTCACTGAACATATAGCGTTCTGTTTCGAACATTGTTGTGGAAACATTAATTTCAAACGAAGTCCGATACTACTGTTCAGTGTTCTTCCTTGCAAGGACTTTGACTGAACCTTACATTTTGAGACATTTACTGAGTGGAATGGTGGTGGGTCCTAGTTTGCATTAGTAAATTAAATTTCACTAACTCATAAAAATGAATTTACTTAGTACTCAAACTACAGGGAAATCACGAATTTAATTTTCATCTCTAAATGTATTTTTGAAGAAAAAAGTGTGTATTATAGTTTAATACTTTTTCAGAAATGGCGAAGTTTCTGTTAGGTTTCTCTCGTGATTTTGTACTGTCGAGGAATGAAAATTGTTCCAGACTTTTTAGTATAAAGACATCGACGGCGCACGTTATCTGTTGCACTCAAATAACTTTGAAATGAGGGCAACCACACCCAGAATTCCGCATACTGAATGAAAAGTCTTTCCCTCAGGCTTTTAAGGTCCTTTAAGAATGGGAAACCAGTTGTGATATTTCTGTAAGAGACTCTACTGGCCTGAGCTGAAGACACTGTATCCACTTTTTTTTTTTTTTTGTTCGAATATCCTGTTGATTTCAGTTTTACTCTTAAAATCGAGAACGTTAGTGTGAATTTAGACAAAACATCTACCACTTCAGACAAACGATATGATTACATAATTATATATTTTTCGCGTGAGATGTAATATCAAAATGACATTTCGAGACAGAGTAAACTGGTGTCATGTGTGTCATAATTAGCGTCAGATACTCTGTATGCAACAGTAGATAAAACATCATGAATTTCCCATAAATATCATCTAGGGTCGTAGCCGAATACGTATTTCGCAGAAAAAATGTTTGAGATACTGGAACGTTATGTATTCCTTTTACTGTGTAAAGAAACGTCCATGTTAGAGAGGTGCATCAAAATGATACAGAGACTAAGAACGACAGAGATGAAAATGAAAGGCATTTCTCTTATACTGCACTTTATCTACTTCGAGATTTGTGCAAGTTCATACAGAATAAATAATGCCAGAGCGAAAATTTCCCCAGAGGCTGTGAGCTGTAGAAAAATCCTATGCGAAAAAAGAAGAAGAAGCCAAAGAGAGAGAAAACAATCGCCACCCAACGGCACTGAACATTATTACCTTGCCAACAGACATTGTTCTTTTGGGATACCTTGTTGTTAATGATCTTCACAAACAACATACGACTCCCTGTAAATTAGGGATGATGTTAAAGGAACACGCAGAACGGAAGGTACAGTGTCACTTGATATTTCGTGACTAGGAAAAAAGCACTTAGCTGCATATTGGAACTTTAAGAGCCAGTTTCTGAATGCCTCTAACGTTCTTTTTTGTAGTGCTTTTAATGAAGGCGAATGCACACAAATATGTATATTGAAAGTTATCATAGTAAGAATAATATTATTTTTGCATATTGGTAGTGTAATCTTATATTCTGGTCTCTCAGGAAAAAAATAAAACTATACTAGCTACAGGCTCAGCGGTGTGTAATGCTGGCCGTAATATTTTGAAATGTAGATGATATTCTTTTGGCTGATAAATCAAATATTTAAGAAAACTCGAATGACTTTGAAAAACATATGACCTGGACAAGGAGGCGGTACTAGTTATGGTGAATTACTAACGCTGACTTTTCAAAAGTGCAATTGTATTCCAGGTGGTCTCTTACTCCAACACTGCACTCTCAGACCAGAATCAGTATCTTTGGTTCAGCAGTTGTGCACAGTCAGCGATCCACTTTATAAAGCCTATCAGAGACATACATCTTTTATAGTACTATTATCATATTCGGGAGCCACATACAGGTGTACCCCAGAAGACTCCTTTGATATCTACATGATTTTTAACAACATAGGAGTAACCTGAAAGACATGTGGAAGAGCTATACCTTTGATTTATAAAAAGAAAAAGAAACTTCAAACCCTATTGCTATATTAATGTCGCTGTGGAATTTAAAACTCTTTATGAACTAAAAGTCTTAGGTGGTAATTAAACTAACCTTGTTTTTGTATAGCCTGATGGCTTACGACAGTGCACAGAATTCTGAATCGAGCAGTCAATCGGATGGTGTTGGTGTACCTCACTGCTCGTTACTAGCAGTTACTTACACTTCATGTTAATCGCGGCATGAAGTAGCTTGTAGGGTACCCCTTATGTTCAAGCCATATTTCATTTCCTTGTTTTCCAGTTTTAGAATTTCATATCGCGTCTGCAGATATCATGTAGCGTTCAGTGATTCAAGCGATACGGCAGAACGCGCAAGATTTCAGTTTCCACGGCCGACTTCGGAGCCGTTGGACCATATGGCGTTGCTATTGGAAAGTGGTGTGAGGCGCTGTGGCTACTCATGAGAATGCCCGTTAAGTCAGCAGCGAGGTAAGTAGCGAAAGCATAGTTATTCTGCCATAAGGCAAGTAACCTTGCTCAATAAATGTTTGCTAATAAAAGTCGCTTCTTCCAATACATATACTAGGAGAAGCATAAAAGTTCCTGCAACAATATACCAGATATCGATAATCTTGATAAACAAATGAATAATTATTATGCTGACGACAATGCATGAATGCTACGAAATACCACAAGGGCGAAGTACAGGCTGCGCACCGCAGTGGTCAGTCAACAATGCTAGCAGAAAATAATTTTCAGTGAATTATTATTAACTGCGTCAGTATTATCAGTTTATGGTTTTTATTAAAAGACTACATCATAAGTTAAGGGAAAAACAAGAATGGACAGAGTAAGGAATGTAGAGATTAGAAAGGACCTCAAACAAGAAAGTATGAGAGAAGAAATTGAAAGAAAGAGATTAAGATGGTATGGGCATGTTAAGAGGATGCATGGGCAGAGACTCCCCAAAATTATGGAAGAACTAAAGATGGATGGGAAAAGACCTAGAGGGCGCCCAAGAACACGGTGGAAAATGGGAGTGAGAATATCTGTTGAAAGGAGAGGTGTGACCTGGCAGCAAGTGGAGGAAGAAAAGTGGTGGGAGGACCGAGCCAAATGGAGAGGACTCGTCAGCACCCAGACCCGGCTGTAGCTGGAGCGGGATTCGGATATAGATAGATAGATCATAATGGCACACATTTTCAACGTTATTAAAATAACATAACCTCCAGCTTCTTCACTTAGAATCATAGGAAGCAGAACTGCACTTTACAGAGAATACGACGGCGCTGATACTGCTTCTGCGAGGGATATGAACTTAGAGAGCTTCTCCGCTAAACAGATAGAAAGAATTCTACATGACGACTCACCGACATTTTCCAAGGACGGGCTGTCTCAATCTCCAAGATAGTAAAAGGACGGAATGTCTTAATGTACGCAAAACTCGGCTGGAAAAGCACGGTATGCCAGACTAAGCCTCTTATATACCATCATCTACGAACTCACTGGTTAAACTGAGAAATTTCTGGAGCTTTAGTATTTAGTAAGAGTGGGGTGTTCTTGCAGTCTGTATTGATGTTTGATGTAGTCTCGCACTACTGAGAGAGAGAGGATTGTCTCCGGAACCAACCAAGACACCAACACGATACTGAGGTAATTAATTAAAAAGGTCATCAGCCCAGTAGACATACACTACATTGACTAAAAGTCTTAAGTACTTTTACTGCAGTTTCCTTTAATACGGAGGGTGATCTATAATGCAGTATACTGTTTTCCAACAAATTTTGAAAGCCATATCATTCATGAGAAAGTCACTAACAACTGTCTGATCGCTTTGGCAATATTGGTTATTTTGACTGTTACAGGAACAAACGACGGGGCCAGAAAATGGCGACTGAGTACATGAACACCTTACAGCAGAGTACCTGTATATCCAAACTGCAGATAGGCACATGTGGATAAACACATTATATGTGTCCCATGTGCTGACAGTTCCTGTGAAGGCGGGCTTTAGGACGTCTCTTTACCGATGCCCATACTCGTTCAAACGTTTTACAAATGGATTAACGATCATCCACAATCCAATCTGACGATCATCCACAATCCAATCCCGAAGCTCATCGACACAATCAACAGGAGTTAAATACACCAAAGCATTTAAGTACCCCTGCATACAAATAATCAACGGGCTAGTAGGGGGACTTTTGAGATCAGGATATGGACGAACCACGACCAATAAACTTGTCGAGGATCTGTGCTAAGCCTTCGCTAACAGCAAATGGAAGTGTCCCGATGCACCATCATTCGTGTACCACATTCGCATCCTTTCACCATAAGGAAGATCATAACAAACGTAACAATGGCAATGTTGTAACACTGGCATAACTACACTTGTGCGTATGTCGTATCGGTGAAACCATTGGTTTCGGTACCTATGTTCATACACTGTAGTTTCACCTAAAGAAAGTTTCTCGACTTTTACTCAGCTCTTACATTTAAACCTATAATAGTCAAACACCGGACATACATACGTTTCCAATTTCTTCTCCGGTGACACTGCCTCACAGATTTGGTGTACAGATCTTTAAACGAAGACAACACTGATATTCAAGTAGCCAACGGAATGGAGTCATAAACGTAGTAACAAAACAGAATTAAATACGCATTATGCCACAACAAATTAATAAAGTTGTTATCCTCTTCAAAGGTGTGTCTATAAATTTTCGTAGGGCTTTTTTCTGAAAATCGCGCCCGTAAGGTTACAACTTCTTAGACATGTGCGGAGCCTCGACAGAGACACTGCTCTGCACAGAGATGAGTTAGAGAAAATGCGTGCTAGATTTATCTGTTGATCGCACGTAGAAGAGAAGAGACAGACAGTTGAGCTTAGATGTTAGATGTGAACGGTCAAGGTTTTGTTTACTAACAATAAGTAGCAAGAATTGTGATTTTTGGGAATTATGTTACGGATAATGAGAGATTTTTGTGGAGAGAAAAACAGTTGATTTTTACGTTTTCACGATTATAATCTTTGTGAAGAGTGAATTACACGTAATGATTAGGGTTGCTTTGTTTGCGGCAGCGGTTTGATAATGTATCATTCTTGGTTCATCAGACATTAAGAATATGACTCTTTTTGCTTTTCATTTTTTTGTTAGGTTTTATCGATCATTGTGAGAGAAATGGATTTAAGAATTGGGGTTTGTAATTTTGTTTACTGAAAGTTTATACATGTCATTCTTAATTTTTTTGTGATTGGGTTACAGTTTCGTGATTTCAGAGAATGCTAAACTATTGTTGAAGTTCCACAGAAAAACGAATTTGCACTTATGATCACAGCAACAAGTTTGTCGTCGATATAAGTAGTGATTCTCTCCTTTACATGTGTTGGGGGGATTGGAATTTGAACCTCTTGTGAAAGCTGCAGATGAAATACGAAGACCGAAACGTAGTGTGCAAAATTGATAACAAATTCCAAGAAATACGTTGTATATTTGCTAAAATTGGGGTGTAATTCGATCTGGCAGAATTCTGGTTTTTTAACCGAGTGTGGAAAATACGTTGACTCCATGAAATTTTTAGGGTAACTCGTCTAATATTTGCGATCTGTCTGGTTTCTGTTACTATGACGTCATTGATTAGTCTCGAATATAAAACAAGTCTGTGAGAACCATCCTTGGAACAACGCGTAATGGGTTGTTATAAGAACTAGCTGCTGTTTCAGTTACGCTTTTTAGGAAAATAGATTCAGTTTCCTGTTTTAATTTGGCTCTATGAATGAATGGAATGTTGTAATGTTTAGAAACAAAAGTATTGTGGTGTTTCACTTGAAATTAGGAAACAAATCCGCACATAATTCCTGGGACGTTGTAAAAAATAATAGACTGAGTCAGCAGCACTACCTGTAATTACCTCCTCTCCCTGTCTGTTGCAGTTTCACACCTTTCTGTTTTTGCTTGTACTGTTTGCGACATGTCTAAATTTAATTCTTCATTTTCATTATAAAAGGAAATTCTGCATCAGCGAAAACTTATGTGTAACAATTTATGATTTTGGCTGACGTGAAAAACTGTCGTCTGTTAATCTCCTGTTAGTTCACTGAAAACGCTCTTCTCAAAAAGCAATGGTACCTGCGTATCATTTTTTGTAGCGTAATACATGAATTTTCAAAATAAAATATTGCTGTTTGTCCGTTAAAAATATCTACGCCAAACATAATCTCTGTATCTAGTTGTGGCCCGATTCAGGAGTTTGCAAAGAAAGTGTCATCTTGTGCAATAAATCTTAAATATTTTTGTTACTTAACACCTACACCTTTTTTTGAAACGGCTCTTCTAACTCTAGGTCTGTGTATTGGTAAAGTAGGGCAAGTTTCATCTCAATTACATTTATTGAATACTGCATTACTGATTTCGGAGTTTAAAGTATGCTTGCCTATTTTTTTGCTGCTGATGACTGGATGATGAATTTGTTTTGGAGGTTCCTCTTTTTCTTGAGAAACAATGTCTCCTATATCTTCCAAAGAAATGATTGGGATTGGTAGTATGCTGTGTTGTCTTTGTGTGTGAATCTTCTGTAGACTTCTCCTCCACTCGTTGTCCGCCACTATCGCGTCACTGTGAAACAGGCTGCGAATCTTCAGCTATTTGTACAGATCGCCTCGGTAATGTATTATTTGAGTTAAATTGCCGTCGATAAAACGACTCTCCGATTTATATAACAGTTATCAGTAGTTTTCATTTCTCCTATTCCCATATCTGTCGTTCTCTCGGAAGTCGTCGTTCTGCTGTCTGTTGCCATGACATAGTGACTGTATGCTTGTTATTTGCAAATGCAAATTGTTGTTCTTTTGCTGTGGAGGATTGTCCACGCTGCCCGTTGTATTATGAAAGCGCCGGCCGAAGTGGCCGTGCGGTTAAAGGCGCTGCAGTCTGCAACCGCAAGAACGCTACGGTCGCAGGTTCGAATCCTGCCTCGGGCATGGATGTTTGTGATGTCCTTAGGTTAGTTAGGTTTAACTAGTTCTAAGTTCTAGGGGACTAATGACCTCAGCAGTTGAGTCCCATAGTGCTCAGAGCTATTTGAACCATTTTATTATGAAAGCGCTAGTATGTCATGACGAAAATTCAAATTTTGTTGCTGATCATAGTGCGGTGATCTACTGAAAATTTAATGTTCCTGATACTGTTTTTGAAATTGCTGGTTGTACCTGCAATTTGTGTCTCTGTTGTCACTGAATGATGTGAACTGATCCCTCTTCCGACTGTCGTGATTCTGATAAAAGTTTCTGTTTTTGTGCGTACAGTCGGATTCTTGAATTTCACACAATTTTTAAACGTCATAATGTTTTCTTTCTGGTGTCCGTCAGCAAAGGAACACGCAAAGATTTAGAAAGGTTAGAAATACAACGCTGGATTAAAGCAAATCGGTTGTACTTTTCTGTTCAGTGTCGGTTCTGTAGTATCTTATGCTCGAAGAACTATGTTCATCTAGCAAATTGTGAATTTTCAAAATTTGGCAAACTGATGAGTTCGTCCTTAACTGCATGCTGTGTAGTCCCTGCTCAGTATGCTCCGAGGAATGCATTATGTAAATTCCTATAAAGAAAAGCATTGTCTTGCGATGTGTCGCGCCCGCATACCTAGTTCACCTTCCAAAAAACTGCAAATAAATTCTAGCTTGTTTATCACTGGCCAAGATAGTGGTAACGAAAAGCTCGACTGCTGGAGCCGATCTACGAGATTTAAATCGTTGGTGCCATTGCGAAAAACTTAAAACTTCCTAACCGATAAAAGATGTTTGTAGTCAAGTCCGTCGTGTCTTCTTGAGTTAGGACAGTTCTATCGGTAAAAGTTCGTGTGTGAATGTTCGCTTTCATTTTCAAAGTCTCTTTCACATCTAAGTCCATCAGAATGATGTCCTCGCACGAAATCTTTTTCTAGTCCGTGATAGCGCTCACTGCAGTCTTCGTTTCTTGTTCTTGTGTCAAATGCTTTACAGTTTCAGCTGCATATGTGCGTAACCTATTGATTTCTTGTTTGTTTATCGTCATACGTAGTTCTTTAAAACGCTCTAAAGATCGAAATTCTTTGATCCGTTCAAACTGTATTGGTTGCGAGTCTGCTGAGTCATCGTCTATATTTTCTTCGTTTTGCTCAAATTTGAAAGTTCATCAATCTGTGCTTTGAGTGCTTCAAATTTTCTTTTGCTCTGATGTCAATCTTCTTTGTTTCTGTTTCCAAATTCTGTATCTGTTTTGAATACTTCTGTGATTTGTGCTCCAATTTTGCGACCGAGGTGCTAGGAACTACTTTGGCAATTTTTTCAATAATTGAGACTTTTATAGGTATGCACCCATAATTTCTGTAATTTTTTTGTAAATCTCGGCCACTCTCTGAGAAAACTTACCTTGTAATTGTGTCTGTGTTTTCGCAATTCCTTCTATTCTTGTAGAAATCTTGCTTCATTCTGTTTTCATGTCTGTCGTTAAATTCGTTGCAATTGTATCATTGCTTCCTATTCTTTTTGTTTTGTTTCAAGTATTTTGTTGTTTTCTTGTAATTTTGTTTGAATTGTTTTGTTGTTTTCTCGTAATTTTGTTTCAGGGTAACCTGATAACTGATATGCTATTGTTTTGTTACTTTCTTGCAATAAGTGCTGACGCGTAAGAGCAACTTCATTTTTCTGTGAAGAATTTGAACCCGTGTGATGAACTGATGCGTTATCCGAAAAAAATTGTATCATCTGTGTGGCATCTAAAACTTTAAATCTAGAGTTTACCAAAAATGTTACCTTCTTAAATTCTGAGTATTGGTCCATATTCCTCGTAACCTTCGCGGGCGAGGGGGGGGGGGGGGAGGGGGAAGTAACTCAAGCACTGTTGTGTCTGAATCAGTCTCTGTGGCATCAATAAGTGACTCATTAGATACTAAGATATCATTGTCACTTGAATTTTGCATATTGGCTGCCTGAGAATGATAGTTGCACGACAAGAATATCATGCTCTGTCTGAAATTTATTGTTGTCATAAAATACGACTGCGAACTTTCATGAGAAACTGGTACCAACATAACAGCTTGTTGAACTCATTACTGTAATCATCTGAAAATCATGGAATTACGGTCAATTTAAGCAAACCTTTGTTTTGAAAATCGTGTATTAAATTTTTAGGTCATAAATTTCCCATTCTGCTACTGAACCCGATCCAGACAAACCTTTCATGACATTGCAGTTATTACTATTAAACACCAAATTAGAAAATTTTTAGACCTCGTCAATATTTTTTGTCTTTTCATTCACTAGAAAGCAGTGGATATGCCAAGATTAAGTTAGTTAAGTGGTAAAGATTCAAACTGGTTTTGAGACGAACAAGCACGAAACGAATTTGATAAACTGCAATAAGCTTTAAAAAATGTGCGTTTACTTTCTCACATGGACCTTTTGCGCAGTTTTTGCATCGTGATTGACTACTCCAAGACAGCCCTTGTCGTTCATGTTTTTCAAGAAATAGAGGAAAATGGTGTTATTGTTACCAAGCGCATTGCATTTGCCAGCTGTTTTCTTTCCACTTCTGAACTAAATTATTCAATCACAGAACTTAAGTCATTAGCTGTTGTTTGGGCTTTTATCAAATTTCTATACTTTTTTATTTGGCAAACATGCAAAATATACACAGGTGACAGTGCTTTATAATTTCGTACCACCACCAAACTTCCTCATGGTCACCTGGGAATTTTATTTTGTGGGGTTCGGAGCGTCAACGTGTTTTTTGAATGAAAACATCGACCAAGTTGGTTGTATTATTTTTTTTATTATCTATGTGATTGGCCAGTTACTACCTTTAGTCGTTTTCGGGCACTTATTCTAAGCTTCCACCTTCATTTAATATTATAATATATACTAGCACTATGTCATAAAATGAATGGAAAGTGGTAGCTTAAGATATGCTATTGAAAATGACCAAAGGTCGAAAATGGTGACTCGCATGGATAGTAAATAATGATACAGCCTATCTGGACCCCGTTTCCATTCATACATCACTTGGGCAGGTGGGAATTATATTAAGAGAACTTTCATTTCATTGTTACACACATTCCTGGAAATGAGAATATTGTTGCTGATGCCTTTTCACGATCGCAAATTGGTTCATCCACAGAACTCTGTCACCCCAATTTCAGCCATCTATACGTACAACAGGTTGCTTTCGGAAATTGTGTCTCTTCTGCTTTAATGGGCATAGCGAAAGGACAAGATGGAGATCCCATATTGAAGAATACCAAGCGGTTGTGGTACGACATAAACAAATCGACAAATAGACATTATTATTTGGTTAGGAACAACATTTTCTTCAAACGTTTGGAACCTTACAATGATTCGTTTCTTGGTTGCATTCACTTGGTTTCATCAGCAAGGTAGTTTGATATATCTATCTTACGTATGCGTGCTATGGAGGGAGAAATGTTTTTCCAAACTTCAACAGAGCTCTTACTTCCCAACATGTAGAAACGCATTCGGCGTGTTCTGAGCAAATGTAAACTCTGTCAAAAAGGTAAAACATCCACCTGTTCACATTTTGCTTAGATGTTTCCCATAATTCCAGTTAAAATGTGGACCTGTTCCAACGATCAGACGAGGCTTTCTGTAACTTTTTGGCCGTAGAACTGATATCAAAATTTGTCTCTTTTACGGCACTTCATAAGGCGACTGCGAGAACTAGTTCTGTAGCATTTGTCAAGGATTTTTTTTTTTTTTTGAGGGGAGCAGGATATGGCGACAAATGTGTCTCTGACAATGGATCTCAGTTTGGTTCATTGAAAAACTGGAATATTACACTACCTTTCATTTCCCAATACCATGCTTCTTTCAACCCCTTTGTAAGAATTACGAAAGAAATAGGAAAATTATGCAGGTACTGTCACAAAAAGCACACAGCATGCGATGAGCATATTGATGCCTTATAGGAAACCATTCTCCCCTCATGAACAATGGACCCTGCCGTTGGTGGGGAGGCTTGCGTGCCTCAGCGATACAGATTGCCGTACCGTAGGTGCAACCACAACGAAGGAGTATCTGTTGAGAGGCCAGACAAACGTGTGGTTCCTGAAGAGGGGCAGCAGCCTTTTCAGTAGTTGCAGAGGCAACAGTCTGGTTGATTGACTGATCTGGCCCTGTAACACCAACCAAAACGTCCTTGCTATTGTGGTACTGCGAACGGCTGAAAGCAAGGGGAAACTACAGCCGTAATTTTTCCCGAGGGCATGCAGCTTTACTGTATGGTTAAATGATGATGGCGTCCTCTTGGGTAAAATATTCCGGAGGTAAAATAGTCCCCCATTCGGATCTCCGGGCGGGGACTACTCAAGAGGACGTCGTTATCAGAAGAAAGAAAACTGGCGTTCTACGGATCGGAGCGTGGAATGTCAGATCCCTTAATCGGGCAGGTAGGTTAGAAAATTTAAAAAGGGAAATGGATAGGTTAAAGTTAGATATAGTGGGAATTAGCGAAGTTCGCTGGCAGGACGAACAAGACTTCTGGTCAGGTGAATACAGGGTTATAAATACAAAATCAAATAGGGGTAATGCAGGAGTAGGTTTAATAATGAATAAAAAAATGGAGTGCGGGTAAGCTACTACAAACAGCATAGTGAACGTATTATAGTGGCCAAGATAGACACGAAGCCCATGCCTACTACAGTAGTACAAGTTTATATGCCAACTAACTCTGCAGATGACGCAGAAATTGAAGAAATGTATTATGAGATAAAAGAAATTATTCAGGTAGTGAAGGGAGGCGAAAATTTAATAGTCATGGGCGACTGGAATTCGACAGTAGGAAAAGGGAGAGACGGAAACGTAGTAGGTGAATATGGATTGGGGCTATGAAACGAAAGAGGAAGCCCTCTGCTAGAATTTTGCACAGAGCATAACTTAATCATAGATAACACTTGGTTCAAGAATCATAAGAGAAGTTTGTATACATGGAAGAATCCTGGAGATAATAAAAGGTATCAGATAGATTATATAATGGTAAGACAGAGATTTAGAAACCAGGTTTTAAATTGTAGGACGTTTCTAGGGGCAGATGTGGGCTCTGACCACAATCTATTGGTTATGAACTGTAAACTGAAGAAATTGCAAAAAGGTGGGAATTTAAGGAGATGGGACCTGGATAAACTGAAGGAACCAGAGGTTGTACAGAGTTTCAGGGACAGCATAAGGGAACAATTGACAAGAATGGGGGAAAGAAATACAGTCAAGACGAATGTGTAGCTCTGAGGGAGGAAGTAGTGAAGGCAGGAGAGGATCAAGTAGGTAAAAAGACGAGGGATAGTAGAAGTCCTTGGGTAACAGAAGAAATATTGAATTTAATTGATGAAAGGAGAAAATATAAAAATGCAGTGAATGAAGCAGGGAAAAAGGAATACAAACGTCTCTAAAATGAGATCGACAGGAAGTGCAAAATGGCTAAGCAGGGATGGCTAGAGGACAAATGAAAGGATGTAGAGGCTTATCTCACTTGGGGTAAGATAGATACAGCCTACAGGAAAATTAAAGAGACCTCTGGAGAAAAGAGAGCCACTTGTATGAATATCAAAAGCTCAGATGGAAACCCAGTTCTAAGCAAAGAGGGGAAAGTAGAAAGGTGGAAGGAGTATATAGAGGGTCTATACAAGGGCGATGTACTTGAGGACAATATTATGGAAATGGAAGAAGATGTAGATGAAGATGAAATGGGGGATAGGATACTGCGTGAACAGTTTGACAGAGCACTGAAAGACCTAAGTCGAAACAAGGCCCTGGGAGTAGACAACATTCCATTAGAACTACTGACGGCCTTGGGAGAGCCAGTCCTGACAAAACTCTACCATCTGGTGAGCAAGATGTACGAGACAGGCGAAATACCCTCAGACTTCAAGAAGAATACAATAATTCCAATCCCAAAGGAAGCAGGTGTTGACAGATGTGAAAATTACCGAACTGTCAGTTTAATAAGTCACAGATGCAAAATACTAACTAACACGAATTATTTATAGACGAATGGAAAAACTGGTAGAAGCCGACCTCGGGGAAGATCAGTTTGGATTCCATAGAAATGTTGAAACACGCGAGGCAATACTGACCTTACGACTTATCTTAGAAGAAAGATTAAGGAAAGGCAAACCTACATTTCTAGCATTTGTAGACTTAGAGAAAGCTTTTGACAATGTTGACTGGAATACTCTCTTTAAAATCTGAAGGTGACAGGGGAAAATACAGGGAGCGAAAGGCTATTTACAATTTGTACAGAAACCAGATGGCAGTTATAAGAGTTGAGGGGCATGAAAGGGAAGCAGTGGTTGGGAAGGGAGTGAGACAGGGTTGTAGCCTCTCCCCGATGCTATTCAATCTGTATATTGAGCAAGCAGTAAAGGAAACAAAAGAAAAATTCGGAGTAGTTATTAAAATCCAGGGAGAAGGTATAAAAACTTTGAGGTTCGCCGATGACATTGTAATTCTGTCAGAGGCAGCAAAGGACTTGAAAGAGCAGTTGAACGGAATGGATGGTGTCTTGAAGGGAGGATCTAAGATGAACATCAACAAAAGCAAAACGAGGATAATGGAATGTAGTCGAATTAAGTTGGGTGATGGTGAGGGAATTAGATTAGGAAATGAGATACTTAAAGTAGTAAAGGAGTTTTGCTATTTGGGGAGCAAAATAACTGATGATGGTCGAAGTAGAGAGGATATAAAATGTAGACTGGCTATGGCAAGGAAAGCGTTTCTGAAGAAGATAAATTTGTTAACATCGAGTATAGATTTAAGTGTCAGGAATAAACCTTTATTCATTGTCAGTAAATAAGTTAATGATACCTGATTGTGACTGGTTGACCGAAACTTACAATGAATGGAAGTTTATTGCATTAGCAGCTCTACGTGGATCATAAAACTACGACTAAGCCATTTACGAAAGAAGTCAATCACACTCTAATGCTACTTCAATACACAGTAAATTCAAAATGTTCTTTGATTATTTTTAATCTGAAACCGAAGAAAACAGAAGCATATTTAGGGACAAAATTGTTACTTTAAACATTGAATACAAATTTTGTACTGGAAAGTATAGGTCATCAGGTAACTTTATTTGAAAATACCGTAATTTATTTTAATATTTATTGTGTTGCTGCTTAACATTTTTAAATGACATTCTGGATTATTACAGAAATTTGGAAAAGGCGTGACTTATAGCATGACTACAGAGCTTAATAGTACTTTATAGTTTGCCTTCATATGCGGAGGATATGGAATAGATGGTGGATTGGCGACGGTGGCCATTGGCACAGCAATTCACAGCACCTACATGTAACTCGTAACGTGACAAAGGTGTTGGAGAGGATAAAAAATCTCTCCTTCATCATGTCAACCAACTTGTTTGCTGCAAAACATTTCGCACAGTGTTTTCTTTGTCGTCAATTGCATGCATTATTTCCTCGCAGTGCCGGTGGCAGCTTCTTTGCACCTACTGAATGTAACCACGTACGCTCCACACATTCTCTGTCGCCGCGCTATATTCTTAACTGTTATCCCTGTAGAAATGTTCTAACACACAACTTCAACATTTGAGCTACACTCTGAAAACTCTTGTTGAAACTGACGTTATCCCTGCTCCCCCTGTGGTAATTCTTGTCAAACCTTACTGTGTTTCATATTAACAAAGATCCTCCACAGTTCTCTTTTTTGTGAATTTCAAGCTGGTTTGATACAGCTCCACATGCTAATTTATCCTCTGTAAGTCTTTTCAGCAAAACTGCAGCAAGTTACATCCATTTTAACGTTATTATTGTGGTCAAGCTTTGGTGTGCCTCCGAAACTATACCCCCACCTCTCCCACATACTGTTTCTCCATCCTCAAATTAGCTATTCCTTCACGCCACAGGACGTGTCCTTTCCATCTATCCCTTCTTTTAGTCATGTTGCGCCACAGTATACTTTTATTCCCAGTCAGTTCAGTATGTATTCGTTAGTTACTGATTCTACAAATCGAAATCGAAAATCTTTTGCAACACCACGTCATGTTTTATGTTTAGAATACACGTTTCATTTCCATATAATTTCAAGTATCACGAATGGTTATCTTGCTAATGTTCAGTCTCCATTTTACTTCTTCTTTACCTTCAGCCATCATCAGTTATTTTGTCCATAAAATAGCAAAATGACTCTACAACCTTAGGTTTCTTATTTCATTGCATAGTCCCCTCAGCGTCACCTAACGTTTTTCATTACACTTCTACTTTTGTTGGTGTTCAGCTTATAACCTCTTCCCAAAACACTAAGCATTCCATTGAGGCGAGCTTCCAAGTCCTGCGTCTCGACAGTCAAATAGTGATCGTTGTATCTCAAAATTTTTAGCCGTTTTCCTTGAATTTCAAAACCAATTCACAATTTCTGTATGATGTACTGCTTTCGCTATGCAAGGATTGAATAACGTGGTGATACACTGTAACTTTGTCTCACTGCCTTCGCAACTGCTGGCTCATTTTTACTTCCTTCGACTTTTCCTATCAACGGCTGATTCCCGTAAGAGCTAGAGATAGCCTTTCGCTCCCTGTATTTTCTAACATCACACTCTCAGAGAGCGTATTGCTTTATTGTCACTGCAGTTTTTGTAATTATCATTTTCACTTAGTAATATCAAGGCTATGGTTTTAGTGTCTCTGTTTTGTCTTTAAAAGTGTTCTCGATATTTAATGACGTGATATATAGTCAAGCAGATGCACAGTGGTATAAAGAGAGAGTAGATAGTGTGTCAGAAACTCGGTAAATAAAGTAGACTCCGAGGTGGGTGGCCGTCTTTTATGCATATTCAATACCTCTGCAGACGATACACGTATGATAAAAAAGTACAAGTAATATTCTACTGCAGCAGAATGCATTGTAAGCTGATACGAATTATACGAAACAGTACCCAAATAAGGAAAAGGGAGTTTAAAAATAGATCGAACGACCGAGCGAATACATGAAACGAAATTACACCAGCCAGAGGATCGTACAACACGCACGAAGCAATCTGCACCTAGATTTATAAAACGAGTTGAATTAATTTCACTGTGCAAGCTCTGCGTTGTTACAAATTTTACGTTGAATGTTCCGCAAAACTTTCATGCCATTAATTAATAAGAGAAACTGAAAGTGACGTCCGTTTCCAAATTAATTTACGCGACGATGTTAGAACCATGTCTTGTTTCAACGGTAGTACAGAAGCTATGTTTTAGTTCCCTGAAGCTCAGGAACACGGTTTTCAGCAAAGTTCAGTCATCTCGCATTAACTTAAAGGGAAATATGTAAGTCATTTTGACGACCGCTCTTACGAATTCATGATATACGTTCAGCGCTTGACACACTGCTTGCGTCTGTAAAACTGTTTTATCAGCACATTCACATGAAGAGGATGAAAAATCAGGCAACCAGTTGCAAATAACAGTTTATTAGCCCTTCACCTAGGTTTCGATATTTGTAAAACTATCTTCTTCAGAAGTAGTGAAAGCACATTAGATTATGTGAAGCCGAGTGGCTCTTGTCATAAACAAAACAAGGATTATCGTAAGCCATGGTTTTAGATAGGAGCCAGATTACGTATTTCCTACTTCAGAACGACTTCTCACTAGTAAATGCCCACATGTAGAGACTCTTGACAACATAAAATTATAATAGGCATCCGGGATAAAGTATCTGCATAAGTTACGTGTATCTCGTGTCAGAGACTAGGACCAACTGCCGTTTGTGCCTGCACCAGAATGGTACTTTATCATCAGATCCGTCACAGAGCGCCACCTTCCCTGTTCTACAGAGCGAGCGCACCTGCGATCTCCACACTCTGTGATGAGGCTTAGACGTCTAACCCCTTGTAGCCTACATGTGCTTTCACCCCTCGAACTACTTTCTGTTTACACGACAGCAGCGCAAGAAAAGCAGATCAGTTCGCCGCTTCAGGAGGTGTTCCTTCGCAAGCGCCGGGCCATAACAATCTACCCTTTGTCAGAGTCACTTATGCGAGTGGATCCCCGTCTACGGCGCGTCGTCCGTAAAACAATTTCCCATTCGTCTGTGCCCTCTTATACTTTCACCCGCGGGCAACTTTATCAGAAGGCAGTCATTCTCGTGGTGAGCAGGAGGCGTACTATTTTGGAACTTCAGTGTTCGTCTTGACAATTCGTGTGAACCAACGATAATCTACTTGTTGTGTACATAGTTCCGCGTAGTCAGCGCGTACACATCTTTCCCAATAGAGCGCACACCGCTAAGCACAATAGCGCAGGCACAGCGCTCGTCTGTCTCCGCACTACGAGATGGCGCTGTCTTAGAGACGGACCAAATTCTGCTTCCGCCGATCCGCGTATTCATATGTAACGCAGCCAATGAGATTGCCGCTAACGTAGAACCTTTTCTCCTCGCGGATCACACTCGCGCAGTGATACCTGAACGCGCGAGGTATTATAACGAGTGTACAGACCTCCGATTAGTCAGTCTGCATTAGTCTGTAGTCAAGTTTCAGTCTGCGCCTAATCAGATTATCATATTCCTGTACATAGCCATGAAGAGAAATGTATAGACACTTTGTCAAGTATCAGAGATATGTGAGAATAAGATTAACTTACCAAGACCAAAGGAACTTCAGATTGTCAATTGTAAACAGCATCCAGAATCAAGTTACGTAATATCTATGATTTTTATTATTTTAATAAATGTGTGTGAAAATTAATCAAGTTGTGTTTAAAGTTGGTCACCGTCAATCTACTACTCTAAGTGTGCAAGTGGCATTTCTATCATCTGACCTAACGGCAGAAGATAAACACGCCACGATAAGACCACGAGACATATTGCTGACACTCACCTTCTTCGTTAGAGCGACAAGTCAAATAATCTGATGGTGTGTGTACCGAAGGTCTTACAGTATGCACACCACACTACTACATGTTTTCTTCGTTTTTCTCTGGTCTTATATACGTAAATTGAGGAGAATTTCTTCACTTTATGTAACATATAAGGAATCACGTGGCCAGTTAAAGTACCTGTAACAGTTTGACGGACTCCAATCGTAAGTGCGGTAAAGTAACAAGGATACATCTAAAAAATAATAATTCTGAAATTTATCCTAATGAAAATCGTATGTCAGTTGTCATTCATTAGAGGTTATGCTTGCTTGCAGTATGAGGTATCTGTGTGTTCACTTAAACTTTCAACGTACGAATTCGCAAACTCTGAAGATAAGAATTCGACTGCGAGAATATGTTGCAAAATATGGCTGCGAGACAGTAACTTGAGAGTACCTACTTGGTTCTCTGTCTATGTAAACATTCGTAACGGCAAGGATACTGTCTGAATTCGACACTGTGAATCATTAAACTTTTAAACTAATAAATTAGCCCTGGAGGAACTCAATGTTCCCCTTTATTACTTAGTTTTTGCTTACCTGTTGCACAATGGAAACCCGTGACACTGCTCCTGCCTTGAAAGCGCGTAGCATTTTCTGAGCTACACCTATCTACTGAGAAATGCCTGGCGCAATGAACTTTCTTTTAAAAAGCGTACTTTGTTCCAAACAAATATGAATAAGTAAAAATGTTGCTCGTATTTTTGCATGGACTTTGGATGCGGACAATGACTTTGTATAAATGACAACATCAAATGTCGTTAGTTTTCTGATTATGGAAGTTCTGTATCGAAAAAGTGTCCTTTTCTTTGCTTCACAAACATTAATAGGAAAAAAAAATACAGTTCTTGAGTGGACAAACGTAAGCAGTCTTTAACATCAAATGAGGTCTTTTAGAAAAGGCAGTTTGTAAAAATGTCATTAAATATTCAATAGTTAATCCCCGTCTCAAATTAAAATTAAAAATTATGCATGGTTAAGTGTCTTTCCCTATACTCAAACCTCTGAATGTCTCAACCAACAACGCGTAACAAGCTGTCGCAATAAAGTACAAAATCTAAAATCAATTAAATCTAAAATCAATTACCTTAAATTAAATTCTGTTTTATTATTCATCAAAATAATCATAATAAAATATTATTCTGTAAATGCTCCAGTCACTTTTCTCTCTCAAATAATTAATCAGTAAATCAACATGTTCCCCTTCCTCATAATATATCTACACACCACTGCCCACAACCGTCTCCTCATCCCACGATTACAAGTGCACATCGTCTCCCGGGCATCTTCCAAAGGCAGAGATCGTCCAAGCCTCCAGACGACGCAGCATCTCCGGCGACACTACTCGCATGTAATTTCAAGCAGTACAAGGGTACTTAACTCGTTCATGACATTCGAATACCAGAGAAATACCCGATAAATTATCTCCATCCCCTACCAACACGTCGTTTACAATGTTCTGCGCCTTCTGAAGGTCTCGTCGCAGCCCTCTACTGATAACTGTGCCGCGAGAATCAGCATGGAGAACAAATTCTGGACGATGCTTTTTGCGGCGTGAGACATGGAGGCAGAGCGTACTTGGCTAAAAGAGGTGCTATATTGCCTGGAGGCAGGAACGGGACTGTTTCCCCACAAATACCTTTACAAAAGGAAAGTACTCGTCTAGAGGAACTGCCAGACGGTGTGTCGCTTACACCATATTCGCATCAGACAGTTCTAGCGATCGCTATGGGCCGTTTATTGCTTCCATTTTCACAATACCCTCTGTGATCGTGACACATGAGACAGAATATCACTCGCAAGTTGACATCTGTGATCACTATTGGCTCTTTGTCCTATGAGGACAATTGCTCAATACAGTTCTGTATGTTCTGTACAGGATGGCGGGTATGGGCAGGCGGTGGGCGTTATGGAATAATAGTGTAATTTTTAGAGTTTTAGAGAAAGGCCATTTATTGGCTAAAGCATGATGAAAAGGGGCTACATACGCCTAGGGAGGTGAGGGTGAGCCAGAGCTTACAATTTGGCGAACATTGTTCGCGAAGCTACCGAAAGTGGTTGTCTGCCAAAACTAAGTCCACAGTGCCGCAGCACCGGGAGAAGCGGAAGATGTTCAATGCTACAGGGCACGCATCCGACTCGCAGGTGAGCAAGAATACAAGAGAGCGAGCCCGGCGACTGGCGGCCGGGTATATTCGACGCACCACGCGGCTTCCTCCACCCTGATTGGTCAGGACCGAGCAAACCGTGCGGGCGGCATGGAACTTTCCAGAGCGTTGCCTGCTAAGCGACGCCTGGGGCGGCGTTACCTCGTCAGCACACGAGAGAGGCGCGTGAACAAGGTGCCCTTCATCGGTGCTGACTTCCTGTTACTAAACCGTGGGAGGAAAGAATTTACAGGCAGCTAACACTGCCGGCCGTGGCTTGGCCGCAATGTAAAAATGAAGTTACCGGTTGGAGGCTCGTATAATAAAGTAAAATCCCTTATTGTCTGGCTCATCCTTTACATTCCTCCCCCTTCCGTGGGAGCGGAGAACGTATGTGAATTCGCTCAATGTAATTATCATTTAAATGTAAACAATTTTATCTTGCAAAAGAAAGTGAACATTGGCTCTCACGGAAGACGGCAGGGGTCTTAATCTATGGGAGGGTATAGAGACTCTAAAGACCTCCTAAGGGTCGCAAGGGGACTTAGATCAACAATATTTGTGTATACAAGAATCATCATAAAACATCAAAACATCATAAAATATCAAAATAAAATTCGAACAAAACATGACAGTGTGAATTAGATAAACATGTCAAGTGTTCCTGTTGCTAAGTTGAAGTAAAAATATCTTTTTTTTTTTGCTTTTGTTAAAATAAGTTAAAAATGTAAATATATCACCACTGGTGAGTCACTGCGGGGGCGCCTGGCGCGAGGCGGCGTGGTGTGTTGTCCTCAGCGGGCAGCGCGCAGGCTGCCGGCAGGAAGGGGGCGTGGCCGTGGCCAGGTCCGTGCACTGCAACTCAGCGCAGGGTAGGGGGGTATGAGGGGAGGTCCACATGTTTCAAAACACAGTTGAAAAGGGAGTTATCACTAAGGGAACACTTCACTACACTAGTTTTTCCACATTAGGTGATATTAGAATTGCACTCTTAAAACTAAGGGAGGGCACATGCCTGATAGGTCCTTCTCATTTTTGTTTAGTTTGTGGCTGTTTGCCATTCATTTAAGGGTGCCAACAAGCGAACGTAAGAAATTTGTCCTTTTTTCATTTTTTAGCAAATCATCAATTGACGTTAGGATGTGATTATTTGAATTATTAGATAAAACTTGAACGTTAGCTGACAAGGGAATCATGAATGAGCTTTCCGGTATGAAAAACATAATTAAAGGGGTGCGAATACTAAGTAATGCGTAGTGGCATGAACGGTTATAAGTGGTGTTCCAACAGGAACCGTTTGCGGAAGACCTGCGCGGAGGCTACGTCAGAGTGGCAGCTGACTGCAAGGCCGAATCTTCGCGCTACGTAAGAATCGCACGCGGCAGATAACTTCCAAGGCCAGCGCGGCGTCAGGGCTGCCCGCGGCAGCTGAGGGGTCTACGACTGTCAAATGCAACAAAATAGAAGTGGGATTACCCGTGACATCCAGCTAGATGAATTGTTATAGTGGGTTCTGTTTAAAATTACATTATACATTAGTAAGTTGGTTCGTAACCAAGTTCCTATGAAATCCATTTGAGCCCAAACATAATTCTTACACAAACATGAAAATATAAAAATGAAGTACACAAATATCATATTAAATTTACTGCATATTCCATATCAGTAAAGAAAGAAAGTTAAATGCCTCTTTGGGCTGACCCTCTAAGTGTGAGAAAAAGTTCCTCATGCATCAACATTTTTGCCGAACATATCAAGTGAAATTGACAAAGAAAAGTGACACCAGTTTTGTGCAGGTGGGGCGTAGATTGTGTCGTTGGATGTCAACGCTGTTGCTAATGAGGCGAGAAGAACAAAACTCGACGAGAATCTAGAGATTTCCACAGTGAACACAGAAAGCGTAAGGAATTGAATTAGAAAAGACTAAGCTGAGCGTAATTTCTGAAGGACTTTTCCTTTATGAAGATATAGTGCATGGCGCATCGTTGACACGACGTTATCGCCTACTTAACTGTGTAAATGACAGTTCTGCGACTCCAAGATAGCTGCTTCATACTTCTTCCTCAAATACGACACCTCTTCACAAAAAATTCGTTGTGCGACCAAATTCGCCATCTTTATTCTCTCAACATCTTGCGACTATCTTTACTTTGCGACCATATTCGCCGTCTTCATCCTCTCAACATTTTGCGACTAAACTCGCCGTCTCTATAACTCCAAGGTGCTGGCCTCCTCCGGCCCAGCTGGTTGCTTAAAACTCCGTCTATCATTGGTTATCTCGCAGTGTCCTGGGACACGTCATACAGTTAAATGCTACTACTTCAATAGTCGGTATTCCTTCGGAAAATACAATGGGAAAACAAAGAAGGATCAAGGTTTTGAACAGAGATTTCCGCTTACTGGCGTTTAGCTGCGGGCTAGACGCGGTTCGCGTCTGACGTTGCCTGATCAGCTGTGGTCAGAGAGCACGGAACACTGTTCTCGTGAACTCTTCTTCGAGATGGAAGAGCAAAGTGTGGGCTGAATAGTTTTGTGTTAGGATACGCCCGGGTAATAGACTGCAAAAGGCGTTGTTCGGTTGAAAGTTGTCAGATGAAAGTGGATAGGACGGACTATGTCGCGAAATGGAAAAGTGAAGAAACGACACAGACAGCTAAGGGTTCGCGCGGGTGCCAACCGCGTCACGTAAGGTACGTGCCCTTGCGGGTGGTTCTCTTGTTCATCCAACAGGGTAGGTATATGGCCAAAGCTTACTCGTTCTGTGGGCGTGATTCACTCTGTTTACGTTATCTATCACGGGGGTAGGCATGTGGTATGTCCCTCTAGATAACCATTCAAATACAAATCAAAATAAAGCATGGTTACATCCTAAATTACTCTTCCAAAACCATTTCTTACCTAAGACATCATTATTAATAAACAAATAATTGGCAGTACTCGGGAACCTATCCTAGCATACATGAAAACCATACAAAATGATTATCCTCATCAATCTAGTAACAGAGTGACACATGGAAACACTACTTTGATACAAACACTAAATTACTGGTGCTGGCAAAACTTTAGCAAAATTCTCTAAATAGGTAGTAATAAAACAGTCAAAATGAACAACAATAAGATAATACATGGACTTAAGTAATTGGACGTAAGTAATTAGACATAAGTAATCAGACATAAGTAATTGGCAACTCGTCATAGTGATACAAGACATGGCAAAACCGCAACAAAAGCAAAAGTTCAAAATAATATTTCTTTCAAACAAAGCTTCCTTATCCTCCAGTTAAAACATGTTGAATTTGTTGCATAGCTTTATCACATTCTTTGGTCCAAATAAAACTAACTCCTTTTTTCAATAAATTAGTCAGGGGCTTAGCAAGGGTAGCATAATTATTCACAAAACGTCTGTAGTAGTTTGCAAGGCCTAAAAATGACTGTAGTTCCTTGACATTTGTCGGCGTTGGGAATTCCTTTACTGCGGTGGTCAAACGGGGGTCCGGTTTGACACCTTCTCCACTTATTATATGACCTAAATATTGTACTTGTGACTGGGCGAAAGTACACTTTTCTAATTTTACACTCAAATGAGCTCCTTTTAACCTTTGCAAAACATCCCTCAGTCTTTCTGCATGTTCTTTTATCGTTTTAGAAAAAATAATAATGTCATCTAAATACACCAAGCATGTTGTAGGTTTCAACCCACGTAGCAGCAAGTCTGCAAATCTTTGGAAAGTGGCAGGGGCGTTTCTCAATCCAAATGGCATTCTTACAAATTCATACAATCCTGTAGGTACAACAAAAGCAGTTTTATGGCGGTCCTGGGGCGCAACAGGGATTTGATGGTACCCGGAACGTAAATCAAGGGTGGTAAAATACTTACAGTTGCCCAATCGGTCCAATGTTTCATCAATGCGCGGCATTGGATATGTGTCTGGTGTCGTTACCCGATTTACTGCCCGCATATCGACACATAGGCGATAGGCTTTCTCCCCATTTACTGATTTCTTTGGCACAACGACCACGGGAGACGCCCACGCACTCGAGGAGGGTTGTATGATTCCTGCAGCTAATTGCTGCTGAATCGTATCTTCAACTACAGACTGCAAATGATATGGTATACGGTAAGGTTTTTGTGCAGTTGGCCGAGCTTCTCCGGTCGGAATTTCGTGCTGAACCAAATCCGTAGCCGGTAGAAACTGCCTCTCTTCAAACAACCACGAAAATTCCTCTAATACTGGCTGCAACATCCTTTTCTCCTCACTATTTAAATGACCTAACTTCTCTTCTAACCGACTCCTTATCGTCGACGCGACATATCGCACTTCTCTAACTGAACATTTCTTTCCTCTCCTTCCTTTCTCATCTTTATCTCGCTGCTTCTCAGCTCCTCTTATTTCCTCAAAAATTTCCTGTCCACTGGCAACAATAGTACCCTTCGGTATGACAACATCTTTTACACCAAAATTATCCATACTTACTGGTATCGCAAAACCCTTCTGTCTCCTTTCCGGTCGGCAGATACTTCTCTTTATATGCACTGACTGACGATCTAAAACATCATTCTGGGTGAGCGGGTCAACCAGAATGTCTATCTTAGGCTGTTCTTGATTTTTGACATCTATCCAGAGAATCTTTCCACTTCCGCCTTTTATCCTCACAGGGTCAGTGGTTTTTATCGCCCACATCTGCGGTTTTATGGGAGACTGTGAACGGCGCCTTTCGCAGCTCCCTCGCGTCTGACGGGGGTGCGCACTGCCAAATCGGTGAATTGCTTCGCCGAACTGCACAGTTCGCGTTCGATAATCCACTATCCCCTGATAACGGTGCAGGAAGTCATTCCCTAGTATGATGTCAAATTCACCCTTCTTTAGCCTTACTACTTCCATCCTCTGACTGTATTTACCTTCGTCTATTTGCAGATTCACTACACACGAACCTGCAGGGACAATTACTTCCTCTCCAAGGCCACTGATATGGTACCGGGGTGGCTGTAACACCCTTCGATCCTTTTTCTCCACAAACAGTACACTAACTTGAGCACCAGTATCAACTAAAATTCTAACTAATTTGTTCCCGAGTACGCCAACTAGACTAACATGTTCCACCTCTTTACATTTTTCGGTCCTAACCGGGTGTATTATTTTTGTCGGGGGCGCGGGTGGGTGGCGGAACCTGCCCCCCAAGCGTTTCCCTGATTCGACCCCGCGTTGCGGCGGTGGCCGCGCATCTGATTAGAAAATGGTGACTTTGTGGGGCAAACATTATCAGCATGGCCTACTGTCTGGCAAATAGTGCAATACGGCGCGCGACAGCGCATTGCCGTGTGGTTGGGCTTCCCACAACGCTGACAAAATACTTCTTTTGCTGGGACCGGTACTGGGTCCGATGGGCGCGGTGCGGCAGCGCAAAAACGCTTCAAACAGAGAAGTGGGGGAGGCTGCTTTGACTTCTCCTCCGATGCGGGGGTCAATACCGCGAACAAATGCATCAATTGCACTCGCTTCCGCTTCTGAGCGCAAAATTCTGTTTTCACTGGCATTTTCACCTAGCTTATAGGTACGACAAGATACTGCTCGTATGCGATCTGCAAAGACATCAAAATCCTCATTAGGCTTCTGCCTAAGGGTTGATAATTGATCTCTGTAATATGCGATACCTCTGGTATCGGAATAACGCGTAGTCAATCCGCGAGCCAGTACTTCAAATTCGTGCGTGTCACGCAATTCGTCCACCGTTTCTATAAACATTCGAGCTTCCCCTGTCAACTTGAGTCGGGCTACATTGACCAATAGATCATCCGGCCAGGCACACATGCGACCCACATCACGAATATTTTGTAAGAACATAGCCACATTTTCGTGGGAATTCCCAGAAAAGGTGGGAATGAAATCAGCCGCAGGAAAATTGCTTACAGTCGCCATGTTAGCTGAAATTGTTGCGTTTGTATTAGAGACAGAATTAGTGTTAGTTGCCTCTGTTTGAGCATTTGTTACAGGTGCGGAGCTAGCCACAGGTATGGAAGTTCGCGCACTAGCTTCCAGCGCCTGTTTCAAGACGCGGTTTTGCTCAAGTAGCTCCTGATTTTGTGCGAATAACTGGCGCATTTGCGCATTTATGGCCTCGAGCGGGTCTTGCGAGGCAGGTGCCTCTGCGGTGGTATCCCGTTCCGTCGCTCGTGTTCCCATCGGCATGTTTACAATTTTATGGGACGCTAGTGACCAGAAAAAAGTAATGATTGTTACAAGAAAAGGACGGCCACAAAAATTCTCAATCCAGCGGCGGAAGATCGTCGAAGCTATAGTTGTAAGCATCGCGGCGACTTACATGGCGATGGAGGCGGTGCGACGCAGTGGTGGCGGCGACGGCGTGGTGCAGTGGCTGCGGCGGGCGGTGGTCGGCGGGCGGTCAGCGGGCGGCAGCGGGCGGCGGCGGCAAATGTGTTGGCGGCGGACGGCGCTGGCTCGGCCGGTCGGCGATGGCGGCAGGTCCCTGGCGCGTCGGTGACAGCGGCACGGCGGCGGCGGCGGATGACGGCGGCCCGGCCGGTCGCGCAGCGCAGCGCAGGCCCCTCGAACTCAGGCAGCGGGCAGCGCGGCGGCGCCCGGCTCACGTGGCTGACTAGCGTGGGCTGCCTCGCTACAGCGCGCGCCCTGTGCGTGTTTAGTGGAGCAGCCACGGCCCACGTGGAGCAAACGTGGCGGCCGGTTGGCGCATTCCATGCGCGAAGTGTACGACGTCTTGCCGGGAGAAATTTAGTGTAGCGACAAAGTCACTACGGGAACGGATCCCACTCCAGACACCAATTGTACAGGATGGCGGGTATGGGCAGGCGGTGGGCGTTATGGAATAATAGTGTAATTTTTAGAGTTTTAGAGAAAGGCCATTTATTGGCTAAAGCATGATGAAAAGGGGCTACATACGCCTAGGGAGGTGAGGGTGAGCCAGAGCTTACAATTTGGCGAACATTGTTCGCGAAGCTACCGAAAGTGGTTGTCTGCCAAAACTAAGTCCACAGTGCCGCAGCACCGGGAGAAGCGGAAGATGTTCAATGCTACAGGGCACGCATCCGACTCGCAGGTGAGCAAGAATACAAGAGAGCGAGCCCGGCGACTGGCGGCCGGGTATATTCGACGCACCACGCGGCTTCCTCCACCCTGATTGGTCAGGACCGAGCAAACCGTGCGGGCGGCATGGAACTTTCCAGAGCGTTGCCTGCTAAGCGACGCCTGGGGCGGCGTTACCTCGTCAGCACACGAGAGAGGCGCGTGAACAAGGTGCCCTTCATCGGTACTGACTTCCTGTTACTAAACCGTGGGAGGAAAGAATTTACAGGCAGCTAACACTGCCGGCCGTGGCTTGGCCGCAATGTAAAAATGAAGTTACCGGTTGGAGCCTCGTATAATAAAGTAAAATCCCTTATTGCCTGGCTCATCCTTTACAGTTCTATGCAGTACCCAACCCATCTGACGGAAGAATTCCGAACAATGTCAAGCTATGTTGCGCCACAATATAGTGTACTCCTATTATGTAATGCGTATGAATAGCGAAATCGGCACACATTCACGTCAATGCAACCACCGTGGCCGCGCAAATTACAAGCTAACCGTGGACTGGCTAGTTGCTAGTTATGTAACAACGAACGTCAGTAAATGAATTATGAGTTCTTCTTTAACTTAAATAAGTGCCTAATGGACACTTACATTCGTTCATATGATGATACGAGCGTTCGGACCAGTAACGTCCACATTTGTGAAAAATATTTTCTTTTCAAGCTCAGCTCTAGGTCCTATGGCACAAGCAGACGGTGTGATTGTTCCTTGTATTAGAATACATATATAACTGTCACATCGCGACGCAAGATGATAATAGGAAGCGCTATATTTTTTAGACCGTTGTAAGTAAGTTTATAAAACACCTTTCCTACAAAAATGTTTTCCCAAAATAAAATACGACCAGTGCACAAAGCGAATACACTTTCACTTTCTTACAGAAAAGTGAAAATCTGAAAAAATTTTCTACATACTCGCCAGAGGTCTAAACACATTGTGCAGCATCGAAAAGCTGAGGCTGGATACCAATTCAGTATGCAAATTGAAGCAGACGGAAAAAAATTATGTCAAAGGAAATATGATGTGCTGAGTCTTTATTATTAGGTCTACAACTTCGATTCCCTCGTTTTTCTCAAAGTTTGACGCTTTATTATGGAAAACATAAAAACAATTTACGGTCCACAGTATTGGCCAGCTCTGTGCACTACTTTCTTTCCCCTTTAGGGTAGCATATCAGTCCCGCGGAGAAAGAAATCAGCGTCCTTCGAAGAGATCCGTGAATCGATCCAATTTTTGCCTTTTTCACATGACCGGAGGTGCTTGTCAGCCAGACAACGACCGAGAAAAGTGATAGATAGAGCAATGTCTGGAGAATACAGCGGGTGGCGAAAGATTTCCCATTTCAACGTTTTCAAATATGTTTTGACGTGTTTTAACATATAGAGTACAGCATAGCCATGAAGCAAACATAAGCTTTTCAAGTCTATAGCCGTGTCATGTCCGTCTGTCTTCCAAGTGCTCAGCTCAAACACTTCAAACTGCTTTCGCTAAGGATGTAACCTAACGTTCTCCGATTCCGACGGTTTCAGAATTTTCTCTCTTACATCGACATGCTGTTCTTTGACGGCAAAATCATCATTCTATCACTAATCAGTGTTGGTGCATTGCACACCTCTCAATAATTTAACATTTTCTCTTGTTTTATACTGGTTTTGGTTTAGAAACCTAATACACTATGTGATCAAAAGTATCCGGAGACCTGGCTGAAAGTGATTTACAAGGCTGGGACTCTGTACAGGCCAGTCCATTACAGGGACGTTTTTGTTGCGTAACCAGTCCGCCGCAGTTCGTGCTTTATGAACAGGTGCTCGATCGTGTTGAAAGATACAATAGCCATCCCCGAATTGCTCTTCAGTAATGGGAAGCAAGAAGGTGCTTGAAACATCATTGTAGTCTTGTGCTCTGTCACTGCCACGCAAAACAACAAGGGGTGCATGCCCGCTCCATGAGAAACACGACCACACCATAACACCACCGCCTCTGAATTTTACTGTTGCCATTACACACGCTGGCAGATGTCGTTCACCAGGTATTCGCCGTGCCCTCACCCTGCCATCGGATCGCCAAATTCTGTACCGTGATTCGTCATTCCACACAACGTTTTTCCACTGTTCAGTCGTCCATGTTTACACTCCTTACACCCAGCGAGACGGCGTTTAGCATTTACCGGCGTGATGTGTGGTTTACTAGGAGGCGGTCGACCATGAAATCCAAATTTCCTCACCTCCAGCCCACCTGTCATAGTACTTGCAGTGGATCCTGATGCAGTTTGGGATTCCTGTGTAATGGTCTGTATAGATGTCTGCCTATTACACATAACGACCCTCTTCAACTGTCGGTGATTTTCGTCAGTCAACAGACACATCGGAAACAGTGGCCTTAGGAATGTTTAGGAGTGTGGAAATCTCGCGTACAGAGGTATGATGCAAGTTACATCCAATCACCTGACCAAGTTCGAAGTCCGTAAGTTCTGCGGAGCGCCCCATTTTGCTCTCTCACGATGTCTAATGGCTACTGAGGTCGCTAATATGGAGTACCTGGCAGTAGGTGGCAGCACAATGCACCTAATGTGAAAAACATATGTTTTTGGGGGTTTATGGATACTTTTGATCACGTAGTGTATATAACACGGAATGTGTTACATAAGCTATCTTTGGTCGCTCATCTGATATGGCTTCGTAATGGACGACAAAACGTTGTCGCCTTCGACGCAAACTGAGGGTTTACACTAGAGATGGGCAAAAGTGTTCTTTTCAGAGATCGGATCAGAACTGTTCATTCCCTGAAATGAATTAGCTCTTTTTCATGACTCACCACTCATTTACAATAGAAAATAAATGGAAGGCACATTGCCCTTTAAACTTGGTTTATTCCAGTACTATACCTGTATTTTGATCTTATTTGATCCTATTTTGTAGTAACACAGATAATGAGTAAGAATTTTGTATTGTTTATTGAAATTTCCACGATATGACAAAGTTTTTGATTATTGATTTATTTTGCACTATCGTGGTTTTTTGGGTGATCGGAAAATGTTGTAACTTGAGATTTACATTAACAATATATTTGGCTATAATGTATTAAAATTTCATTAACCTCATACAAATACATCGCAAGCCATATATTTTTAGAGTGAACGTTTCCTTCCGAAGACGCCTAAAATCGCAAAATCCGTACCAGAATAAGAAAAAAAATATAAATTTGACTGTAAAACGAAAGTGCTGCATATAGCCTTACGCAGAATAAAACAAGGAAAATATTGGTGTATCACATTTTGCGATACGTTTATCGGTTCGCTCGTAATTAAAGCGTAAATTCGAGTGTCCATAATAAAAGTCCTATAGTAAGAGGAGTCGTCAGGAACCTAATCTGATCAGTTTAAACAAATAAAAATAAAATAAAAACAAATGATGTATACATAACATAATAATGTAATATACATAGCGGTATTACTACGAAGAACAATATCCAGTAGAGACGAACTCCGATGCAGAAGCACTGAGTCAAGCAGGTCGAGCCGCGAGCTGTATTACTGCGTGAGCTAAGACCGCAGAGACCAGAGTGACACCTGAGTTGCTTTGCTCAACGCTCTGGCTAGAGTCGAGAACGGTGGGGTGAGTGTTGAGCGGGCGAGTTCCGAGGGTGGGGGGATCGGTGAACTCACCCGCTCCGAGACAAATCGTCCGTTCCCTTGCGAGCAGGTTGTTGCAAGTAGTTCCTATGTTATCCGCTAGGTGGCTCTCTGTCCTGTTGCTCGCATCAACTGCCCAGAGGGCAGGACGTGCGACTGAAACGATCGCCGACAGAGTGCGATGCGAAGTTAAGCTGCGCCAGACACTGCACGCGGCAGACGACGCACAGAGACGGCACGGCATATGTGAAACACAAAATCCAATGGGGCACTGCACAATGCAGGCAGCCAAGGTAGAAGCAGGGCAGAGGCCGGCGCTGGCTGTGTTGTGTGGTGTGCACTGTGCTGTGACCAGCAGAGGCACTGCTGATATGCTCCGTCTCTCTCTCTCTCTCTCTCTCTGCCATGGGAAACGTTTGGAGCTACCGTTCTTTTTTTCTGAATCACTGATTGTTCACTCCTTTGAAAGATTCAACTCTATGTATCAGTTCAAGAGCGGATCCCCCATCTCTAGTTTACACTGCTACAGCAATTACATGGCCCATTGCACTCCGAATAGGCGCTGGTCGCCACCTGCCCGTAACACCGGGTAGAATAGAGTGTTGCAAACTCCCCTCCTTGGAACAGTTGCAGATGCCCCTTTAGGTAGCACCACTCTTTTTTCCAGGTTTCTCTCCTCCAGCAGCGATGATATGTTATTCAGGCCGCTAGGATATGCCATTTCGACATCCAAAATGTTACCAACATTCATATTTCAACAGAAATCATAATAATAGTTTCATTCACATATTTGATTCTCAACGGCATAGCTACATTTTACATTTTTGTCAGCTTAGATTTAATGCTGAGACTGTGATATTTCACAAAGTGGCTAGAATACTGTGATTGTTGTTATTACCTCAGCCGTAATTTATATCCGTATCAAGTGTATGAATATTATTTCTAAGAACCTTGCCAATGAATTTTATGGTGTTTCAGGTGTTTTGGTTATTTATAGCGCAGTTTTCTGTGTGTTGCTGTATCTGATGCCTTCTGGCAGTCATAACTAGCTCGTCACATAGTTTCTAGGTTGCTGACTGCTTGTAACGTCTCTTAGTAAAAGACATATTATGTGATAAAGAGAAAACGCGGGGCCCGAATTTGCAGTGGCCACGAAAATAATAACTGTTTTATGTGTTTTCTTTCATTGTCTGTTGTTATATACATGTATGTATTTGGTGATAAATGTATGTATGTGTCATGATTAATGCCATGTATTAATGAATGTACAAAACTCTTTCATGAAAAAAACGCACCACTGCAAGCGAGTCAGAGGAAACGATCCTGATAGTACTGAGAAACTGTAACGACTACATAATCCGGGGGCAACCGAACCCTGAAATCAGATAAACTAAAGGTAAGACTACAGTGTAGTTGTCCTGTTTGTAGAAGCTTAACTCCTGTGAAGTGATCTCATATCGCTAGTGGTGTGCGTAGTTTGACGTTAGTGTTTATAACAGGGCAAAGTTGAGTGTAGATAGTAATTTTTAGTGTGCAGTGTGTAGATAAATTAATATATTTTGTGTGCAAGTGGCAAAACTGTCAGATCTTGTGTTCGAGTAGGTAATTTATGAATATGGTTAAATTGCGTAGTCAACGTCCGAGCAATATGGATACTGAGGAACAGCCATTAGTTAGTGCAGGAAATGTAGAAACGGGTGCATTAAGCAGTACAAGTACTCTCTTTGAGGATATACCATGCGAAAATGTGGGGGCAGGGGCACAGGAAGTGGTGCCACCGCCCACCAGTGCTCAAGGAGATGTAGATAAAGAAATTGCACCAACCGCAGAAAAGCAGGAACCAGAGAGTGGTAATCTGCCTGGTGGGTATTCACTTCAGGCGATATTAGAGCGCGTGCTGGATTACCAGTCAAAATTCGCACAACAACAAGCTGCAAAGGATGAAAAAATTGAGATCTTTCTCGCGCAGCAAGCTGAGCGGGATCGCCAGTTAGCTGAGCGAGACCAGCAACTTGTGCAATCGTTAGAAATTATGAAAAAAGAGATTGCCTGTATGAAACAGAATTATGAGTCGATACCTAAAGCCGTGCAGGAGTTGACTGTACAGGTCAACAACCTGCAAGTAGCAAACACTAACAGGGTAGACGAGATAGGTGTCTTAGCCAACCGATTAGGAAAGCTAGAAATAGATTCCACACAGCTTGTAGAGCAGAAGTGGAACGACCAAGCGACTAAAATTGAAACCGAATTCAACACATGGCTAGAAGCGAAGGAGAGTGAGACCGACAAAAATATTAATGCTAAGGTACAAGCAGCCATGGCAGATAGAGATTACGAATCGTTCAGTACCGCAGTAAATAGTCAGGTACAGAACGACGTGCAAACCATCAAACAAATACTCAGTGAGGATATTCCGCAGTGGCAAGTGAATATTAGTAAACGGATATCCGACTCGGAAAAGGGTTTAGCCCAGAGCAGCAAACGTCTTGAAAATGAAACTATGTCGCCAATAGCCAATGTTTTTGGCAACGCACAAACTTATACGCGACGCAACAATGGTGAATCTTTAGGCGATAATGCGAAGAGCTGTAGCTTCGGTTCGGAGCACACAGCCTATGACCCAGGAGCAAACCAGTATAGTCCAAAAATATTGGTTGAAGAAAGTTTGATAAAAAATAGGCAGTTTCAAACATTTACTACTGAACGGAAGTCAGTCCACCCAGTAGTATTCATACAAAGCTTTAAAAATATCTTGCCTAGTGTGTGGAACGAAGCCCAGAAAATTCAATACATAATGTCATACATTCAGGGTGATGCAGCGTTGTGGGCTACGGAAGTAGCAGACAGCTGCATGACGTATGAACAATTCGAAAGGGCGTTTTTGTGGAAATACTGGTCGCCTTGTATACAAGAGCGGCTAAGAAAAGAAGTATACAATCCCGAACCTTACTCACCCCATCTGAGGAATCTGAGACGGTATTTCGAGAAGTATATAAACAAAACGCGTTACTGGGATGAGCCTATCTCACCAAGAGACATAATAAGACTCCTAAAATCACATTTACCCATTCATATCAAAGAGAAATTAATACGCGTACCAGAGAGCGACATGGAAAATTTCCTGTCTGTTCTAGATTCAATAGATTTAATCCAGGAAGACGCAAAAGCAGCGTGTGATCACTCGCGGAATAATGGATCAGGGTGTAAACATGACAGAAATAATAGTGCACAAAACCACAACCATGGATATGGTGGGGGTGGTAACAAGCGGCAAGAGCACTCGCAAAATTGTAATAATGGGAGAAGTCAGAACGGGTATGGTCAACCGTCCCATAACAAAAAGCGTCGATTTGACGACCGGTACGATTCCGGACTGCCAGGGACCAACCGCTGGAAAAATGCGCGAGGTCAGTGGCATAGCAATTACAGTGACAGTAATCGCAATTGGAATCAGAATCAGCAACCAAGCCCAGAACGGCAAGGTAATGACCGGTACGACAACAACAGACCACCACTGCAATACGCGCCTATTGCGCAGTCGTGGCGGCCTACAAATCAAAACGTAAATATAGTAGAGGTCGCGGACAATAGTCGTCCAAGTACCTCACAAGCAAGCAATCCAACAAACTAGAATCGGCCTCGATATGCTCTCCATCGCTGGCCGAGGGGTGGAGTGAGAGCAACACGAATGACAATAATATCCCTGGAATACATATGCTGCGATACAACGACGGTATCAGTATGGATAAAGATCTACTGACCGAACCGCATGAATGTAAGAAAGATAGCAACGAGAATGTGCAAGCCGTAATAGAAGCGAAAATCAATGATGTTGCAGTGAATATAATCATCGACACAGGTGCCTCAGTGAGTGTAATGAGTACAGAGTTGTTTAAAGCGCTGGGGAAAGGACGTAGCATACCGACTTTCCCGGTTAATAATTGCAAGGCGTCTGGAGCTATAAGTGCACAGAGCCAATTAGTTAAGTTCCAGGTGCCGGTGGAGATTTGTAAGGAGGGCGAAGCCATAGCGAGCTCGTTCCTCATTGTTAAAGGGTTAAAGGTAGCCTGCATTCTGGGAGTAGATTTTCTCCGAGAGAGGGACGCACTGATCGACCTCTCCTCGGGAAAACTAAGCATAGTTAATAAAGGTAGGAGGATTGAGTTGTCTATGGTGAAATCGAAGGAGGTACTTGTGCCATGTTGCAACCGAATTAATATCAAATGTAGGAACCCCTGGGTACTACACCTCGATGATTGTTCACATGTAGCAGATCTCTATTATCCGAATTTAGAAGATAGAAATTTTGAAACAAATGTTGAGGCATTTCAAACCAAAGTACATCCTGTGCATACCAGCGAAACGACGGCTTACTGAACAATAAACGCTTTTAACCAAGTTGCATTTTCTTCCACAGCTAATAATCTGTATCCTTAAAGACAGTACACCGTTGTAGAATATTTGTTTCATGCATTGTTACGGGGAGCCATGCGGAGAAGCAGAGACGAGTGCCGTGCCGCCAGCCAGCCGACCGCGGGAAACCACTGCAACACGCCAACATTGGTGAATGGTTCGGCGCGGTTCGCGACTACTCGGGCGCCACCCCAGCACGCCGTCGCTGTTACGGCGAGCAGGTCGTCGACCCCAGCGGTCGTTGGTACGCCGCGTTCCAGACGACGCTACGCAACAATTGCTTCGCGCCGCCCGCTCCGTACAACATTGTTGACATTCAACTGAACTTTACCAACTACACGGTTAATGTACTATATGAAAACGATTTATTGGACACGAAATTACGTGACAGACATTTTTTTTTCTTTAATTCACTGTGTATAAACTCAAAACATTTACTTGTTCGATGATATATGTTATATGTTTTCGTCATATTAGTGAAGCAAACTGACACGAATGCCATACCATGGTAGAACATTGGTCGTGAGTAAGCGCAGAGACGATCAATTACACTACTGTAAAACTGTTTAATGATTGACTTTCAGTGTGACACAGAACACAAATGTGAAAAAGTGTAGAAGGTACATTTTTAACAAGGAGACTAAAAGTTTAACATTCTGTCATAAATAACCATTGTTATCTGTAAACATTGAATGAATTCCAACCTTCTTTGGTGAACTGTCGAATTGTGTTTTAAGACAGACCAGGCGAGATGACCATGGCTCCGGCGCAGTTTTCCCAGGTTTTCTGACCGCACGTAGCCCGAATGGGGGAGCCAAAAAACTGTAATGACCCTGGGACTAGGTTTATGGTCACCTCGCAAAGTCTGAGAAAACCATAAAGAGTGTGATTAAAACTATAAGGTAAAATAGGAAACAAGTGAATAGTGAATATTCCAAATAAGGTAACAGACAATGACAAAACGGACGTTAGTGGCAGCATATTGCCGAACGTTCTTAACGTTAGTCAATTGCTGCCAGAGGGCATTGTAACGTCTCTTAGTAAAAGACATATTATGTGATAAAGAGAAAACATTGTGTATCATATTTTGTTATTGTATAAAATTATGTATTTTTTTTATTATTTATTTTAGATAATATCTGTGTCGGCGAGTAATGAAACCGCCACAGACGATAAATATCAAACAAAGATGAGAATATGTAACTAGTGTAAATAATACATAACGAACATTAATTTCTCTGTCTTCTTCTTGGAGTTACGTGAGAAGGATAGCCTGTGACGTGATATTGTATGCTAGCGTAGCATTCTTTTGTCAAGTTTGTAAGAGGGACGCCATTAGACAAGATTGTTAAAAAGGTGTGTACTACTCAAATTGTTTAAATGTTTGAATAGAGTTATTTAGTGAAACCTTGCATTATGATTCATGTCAAGCTTGCCTGGTATTTTACCCCATCCCTTTAAGACATTTTCAGTTGTTTAAATATTATTCGTGGTGCAGAGCGGGGCTACGAACGAGCCAGCCGCTGCCGCGGTTCATTTAAATTGCAGTACATGAAACCTATCATACCGCAAAGAAGCGATCAGGTAATAGTGAAGTGAAAAATTATTTCTTTCAGCTTTCGAAGTTGCAGAGCAGAGCTGCAGATTTTATGTGTTTTACAGGCTGACACGGGCTGCTGATAATATAATACTAATAGTGAAAAGAGATAATCTATTTTCATCACATGAAAGAAATCTAGCTGTGCGTAGTTCTGGTGTGGCAACCTTATAGTAAAAACATTATTTTTCTCCGATAATAGTCTCATGTTCTCGGATTAGCCGTGGTACTTATTGTTGTTTCACTATTAACAAAAATCCACTGCAGAATTATGATGCTGAACAATCATTGCGTACTATAACTGCTTTAATAGAAAGCCAGATACAGAACAATAGGAACATAATACATTTTCTTTTGTTGAAAATTAGTGATCCAAAGAAAGGCATAGCACAGCACCGCTAAAAGGTATTTCGAGTCTCTTTTCGTAGTAACATATCTCATTTAATATATGAGTTGTTACGCGAATAATAATAATAAAAAATAATAATAAAACCTAAGCAAAATAAATAAATAAAAAAAGGAACGGAGAAGCGAAACTAGGCCAGAGAGGTGAAATGCTCTAAACTGTTTAAGCTAAATCTCTCAATTCTCATGATACCTGTCGAAGCAGAAAGGTGATTTTTGAAATTTGGAAGGAATAAAATCACTCTTACGCGACTCGATGAGCCAGGAAATACTGTATTGTCAGTCTTGGTGATGCCTGTCACTAAAAGGGATCTTGTGATGCAGATTGCAGACATCAGCCAGCGGCTGTCTATTTTACATGGGTCCTTTTCTCTTATTTCCAGTGTTTTTAATGACTAATGACTTCAATTCTGCTAGGAATGTAACTCATTACATAACGATAATAGTTATTCTAGACAGCCTGTAAAGCGCAGCTTGTTCATTACCACAGATAATTTTCTCTCATATATTACTCCACACTCTGCAGGGTCGTAAATTGGACTTAAAGACTGTGTGTTGTAGCCTTCATTAATTGAAGGGGCGTTAGCATTATAACGAATGCCGGGAATCCGGGTGCCGAGATAAAGAATTTTCTTCGTTGTGAGCGTTTATTAAAACCCTGCTGCAACACCAAACTACAGATACCACCGGCCGCCACTGTGCCTCACCGTAGATCTTACCCAGGATTTAAGAGCCTGAGCTGTAGATTTCTTCATGTTAAAACAGACAATTAGAACTTCCCACAAATGACGAGAACTGGGTACGTAAATTGCCATATTTACTCGAGAATAACTTTATGACGCAGTCACACGTCAACTGATATTTTGAAGGCGTTATGTTTGCAAATGCCTAACCTTACTATATGACAATTACGACCTGACACCTGCACCGACACTTGCCACTAAGTTGTATACATAATTCTAACTTATGTGTCTCCGTCTCGCTTTCTCTCTCTCTCCCTCTCTCTCTCTCTCTCTCTCTCTCTCTCTCTCTCACACACACACACACACAGGTGTTTTTTCGGGGACGTTGGACAATACTGTTGTAATAATGAATTGTAATAATAAATTGTAATACTCCAGTCTGACCAAGATTTTCAGAAGGTTTGTCTTGGCCATCACGTGAATGCCACAACTGGAGATCATCTCCCAAACATTCCCATCTGAGGTGCCCCTCTCCCAGACCTATGGTATATTTGGTTGAAAGATACGAAAGTGCCGTTCTGCTCTTCCGAGTTAGGAATGAAAGATGCAAAAAAAAAAAAAAAAAATTTAAAAAGAAAAGAGAAGGAAACATCATAAGGAGATCATATTAAACTAAAGAGTCCAGAACAATTCAGTATAGTGATACGAAAAAATAAATAGTCCTTTAAGAGAAGCAGCACCCGTCACCAGTCACACACATCAGTTTATAAAAAAATTTAACGTGATGTCCTCAGAAGTCCGAAAATCATTACAGAGACGGTTACTAAAGCCGAGATCGTATTGATGTTTCAGTAATACTGACATGACATCTCGACAGCACTAAGTAATATTCACGACAAAAACCTTGGAGTCAGAGGACTGTGAGTGTGTTGGTAATATACTGTAAGAAAACGGAGAGTATTCTTGTGTAGCATAATCAGTCATTTCCGTGAACAGTTGCTTATCGTTACAATGTTTCTCAGTCAGCTGAAATACGCTGAAATAAGGACTATGTGCCAGAATGAAGTCAGAGACATACAATCTTCAGTGTGGTTTTCTTCGATACAAGTACATTTCATGTCCCTGTTGTTTTACAGGGTCGGAGATCAAATCAAAAGTAAGGTACGAGACACATTACGCTTAGTTCCAAGCCATCCTTTTTCGTTTTTACGTCGCCCTTTGGTATCACATTGAAGAACTTCCTTCTATCTAAGAACTTTCTGTGTCATGAACTTTAGTACTTAGAATAATGTATAAGAATACGTGACTGATTGAAGTCTCCACTATTTTGCGACTGGTGTTGCCAGTGCGTGGTTGCTTCTCTTTCAGTAGTGTTCCATATCTTTGTAGAGAGTAGACGGATAACTCGGTTCCCCGCGACTACATTCTAGCATCATAATCTCCATATTTGCTGTAAATCAACCTTTCCGAGAGAGTTTACGTATTTTGAGGGCAGATTGTTGTGATTTATGTTGTTGGTCTGTGACGGGTTGCCAGTGTGTTGTGGTTAATACAATCCGAGCCAGGGGGAGCCCTCAAATAATTGAGTGAATGCGTTTGTTCCCCCTGGCCTTTGTTGGCTCTGCTCGTAATACTGAAACGAAGGGGGTTGTCCATGTACCCACCACGTCGCTAGCAGTCATTATTGCACGACAATAGCTGTGAATTTGCTCGTAGTAAACGTCAGCTCCAGGTATGATTTCGAGATTAACTACAGATAATAGCAGCATGGAAGAGAGGACGCATGACTCAGTGCCAAAGCGACGAATTACCAAAGACATAGATGCCTCGTAAAAGGTTAACAATGTGGACAAGGTATAAAACAAAGTAAAATTTGTTTTCACTTGAAATGTAAGCTTTGCATCGACGCATTGAAGACTGTACGTATTTCTTTATGCACCATTTTTTCTCAGTTTTTTGTCTCTGTTATAACACATAAAATACAATCACCGATACGCGCTCACAACCGTGCATGGTAGCACGCTGTTTCCAGGATTCGGGGAAGCGCGCCAGCACCGTATGGAAGACGTGGGCGTTAGGCTGCTTACCACATCCGCCTAGGTGAATACCGCGTTGCTATCCTCGTCCCGTCTGACTTACACTACTTGTAAGCATTTCGAAAGTATTCACACACTTATTCACATGGGCTAAGACTGGGCGTAGAGAAACGTGGTTCACAATTTCCGAACCAAAGGCTAACAACGATTGGGGGAGGGGGGAGGGGAGGGGGGGGGGCTGCAACGGCATTCGGCCACGCTCTATCACTAACATTACCAAATCCAGAGTTAAGCATCGATACCGTGAAGAGACGGATGAGACACAGGAAAAGAAGAAAAGTTAAAGGGGAAATAAAATCATCAAACATTTGTGTATCGTTATCATCCCTTTGAGTATTGAAACAACTTGCAGTCTACGCCAAAGTACCGTTATCCAAGATGGAGGCCGCGACGCCATAGACACACCCCCAGTGATGTCACCCAAGATGGCAGCCGTGACGTCACAGACACACCCCCATGACGTCAATCAAGATGGCGAATTTTGGCGGGAAGGTTGAATTTTGTCGGGAAGAAGGTCAATTGGGCTACCTCCACTTACCTAACCCCCCTTCCCCCCAGGAAACGGTGGGAAGTTCAAATTTCAACATGATAATGCGTCACCCCCCAGTTATCTCTACTATGAAAAGAAAATGGTGGGAAAAAGGACTTGTTTTTATTGTTTAACCAGTTTCAAGCATGTGGGGTGCGCCACAGTGTCTGGACTCCAACTGGCTTAGTACATATCCCTGCCACCAGAGAGCGCCACTGTGAAGTCATCATAGATGGTGGATTTTGGCAGGAAGATACGACATTGGGCTAGCTCCACTAACCTAACTCCCCCTCCCCTCACCCCAGAAAATGGCGGGAGGGTATAATTCCAATATACGTGACAACTAAGAAAATCGCGGGAAGATAGGTCACTTGCACTTTCGCTACCAACCTGAGAAAACTGTGGGAAAGAAAGGACACTTGTACTAACCACAGCCACCCGACCGTCATCTCTTCCTAGGAACACATGCCAAGTTTGAATTCTGGCAATAAAGAAAGGTCACTTGGGTTTTCGCTACCAACATAAGAAAATTGTTGCAAACCAAACTTACCACCACCACTAACCTAAGTCACCAGGCCGCCACCTCTTCCTAGGGGCAGGTGGTAAAAGACTCAGCCTGCACTAGACTGATGGAGAGAGGAAGGAGTGTACTTTATTTATTTTAGAGCAGTTTATTTAGGGATGGAGTATATTTATCACAGAACACATGCTATCACATGACCCACAGCATACAGACCTGCAAACTACTCCTACATAACTCATGTATAAGGCTCTACACACACGCTTGCTAATTGTAAACTGTCAAAAATAACTCATTGCACAGCCTACAGACATGTGAACCAATCGTAAATAATGCAATACATTTAGGTCCAGAGAGCCAAAGAACATTCTGCTTGCTAATCGTCAACTGTCGAAATCGTACACCAGTCTTTATTTAAACAATTGGAGACAGCACCACCAACAAGTATATTCGCCACTGAGTCCATAGCATCATATATCGATGCCACTAGAGGACGCTATAGTGACGTCAGGTGATGACGCAAATACCGTAATCTAAGATGGCGCCACCTAGTGGGTTCACCACGAGCTCCAGACCCCAACTTGATTAGTACATTTCGTCGCCGCCAGAGGACGCCACCGTGAGACCAGCTGATTATACTAGTACAGTTATCCACAATGGCGGCAAACAGTGTGTTTTCCACGAGGTCTAGTACTCAGTACCACCAGCAGAGGACGCTGTCGTCCTTTTCGTGACGTAAACCAAGATGGTGATGGAAAATTGTGGGAAAACGACTCAGCCTGCTCTGGACTACTGGAGAGAGTAAGGATGGTGCGCACTCTATTTATTTTCAAACATCTTATTTAATGATAGAGTATACCTATCACTCTGATACAAAACATTCACCCTGATGTGCCTGGGGTCATGTTGCACAGCCCACAGACACGCAATCAACTCCTAATTTCACAGTAGCAGACTCCTCCTAAATAATTCTTCACACTGATGTGTAAACACAGTACACGTAAACTGTCAAAATAGCTCATAGTAGGGCCTACAGAGCTGCTCGCGAAATAATGTAAACATCAGGTGCCAGCACAGTCCACCGCCCCCTGTCCAGTAGAGGACACAGGAGTTAGTGATAAGCTACGCATCCGTCATACGTCAAACCGCGCACAGCCCCTTGCTCGGCTTCCGCAAGCGTGAGGTGGCAGCACCCCGATTCATACGTTACACATGAGAATTTCCTATCGGCTAGACACCGATGATGATGCGATTGCACGTACGGTCGACGCGGCCGTCAACTGTCAAACCACGCACAGGCCCCCGCCCACATCCCACAAGCGGCGCCATATTTGTGGAACATGCTACAAGCACAACTAGTTTTTAAAAAATGGTTCAAATGGCTCTGAGCACTATGGGACTCAACAACTATGGTCATCAGTCCCCTAGAACTTAGAATTACTTAAACCTAACTAACCTAAGGACAGCACACAACACCCAGCCATCACGAGCCAGAGAAAATCCCTGACCCAGCCGGGAATCGAAAACTAGTTGTTATCCTTATCAAATACTTGTCTGGACTTTGCCTATAGCGGGTCTATTACTGTTGGCGTATTACTTGTGACACCGATGTATCTCCAAAGTTAAGTATTATAACTTGCTCTATAGAAGTAAAACAAATAATGTTATTTGTTTGAATTGTGGTTTAGAATACCGAGAACGCTGCATCCCTTAGACACGCTGTTAGTGGGCAAGAGCCCACATCTGGTTACGAGGTGTTAGAGAAAATCCCTGTGCCTGATGGCCACCGAGTTTATGGTGTATATTGTGTCGGGGCCTGAATTCTCTCTTGTCTTTGCTCTGCAGGGGCGCTCGATTTTCTTTGACAGTTTCTTGTCGTTTTTGCTAACCAATGTTTTCAGGTGGGCACTGCAAAACATCTCTTTGCTTTCGTCGTTATTTTTGTCTGTTTGTTGCATTTGTGTCTTCCGATATGCCCGCCCCATGCGTCCCGCCCCCTGGCTCAGGCGCCGCAGCCACAAGCGTTAGATGCAACACAGCTAATGCAGATGTGTCAGTTCCAGACTCACCGACTACCCACATCACTCAACACGGTGCGGCAGCTATGACCAACGCTGGGCGCCCGACAGAACAAGCACCGCCAATTCCAGCTGCTATACCACCTTTTCGGCAGTTTTGTGACCAAGACGAAGAATGGCTTGAGTAGTTACAACAGTCTGAGGCACAGTTACTTCCCCAAAACGTTACAGGTACTGCAAAATTTCGATATCTGTTCTCCGCAGTAGGAAGTGTACTGTTCAGATTAATTCAAAAACTCTTCCCGAACGCCACTCTGAGTGAACTTCCTTACGACGCAGTGATAGACTGTTATGACCAACAATTGAATGTGGCAGCAGCTAGCAAAAAACGGTCAGAACAAACTTATCGCGAGTGGGTCACAGATTTGCAAGGAAAGATGAGGAAATGTAAATTCACATGTGCTTTGGGTGCTTTATGTTCAGACACTATGTTGCATGACGCGATCGTGTACTATGTACCTGATGTCGAAATGGGAGAACAAATTTGTCGGGTTGAGTCCATTAGCTGTGATCGCTCCATTCCGCACCAGCAGCATGCGCTATCCAAGCTGAGTAAACAACCTTCCACATCACATAAGCAGTTCGCTAAACAGGTGGCTACACAGGCGAACAGAATTAAGTTTTGCACTTGCTTTATACATGGTACAAATTTCAAGACTACCCCCCCCCCCCCACCAGACAAGCTCAGTGTTACACTTGTGGTAGAAAGGACATGTGCAATCCGTGTGTTTGCAACGGAACAAACATCAGAATTTAGCCCACTCACAATACTCTCGTCACAAGGCCCATGTCATTAATGCGATATATTCTAAGTCTGCCACTAGCAAGCGTGCAGTTTACACAGTGATACGTCAGTCAAATAAACTTTTTCTTCATTTACTTGTTTGTGGGAAACGTACGAAATTTCAGTTGAACATGGGTACCTCTGTTACATTGCTGAATCGTCACACATATGAAATGTTAGGCTCCTCACGCGTGTCTAAAACTAGCACGCAGCTGACAGCTTATAATGGACAAGACATTCCCGTTCTTGGAACATGTACGAGTGAGACCAATGATGGTAACTTGGTAATATAATAATAAAACAATAACACAATAATAAAATACATGGGCCAATCACAAACGGTGCTCCAGGAATCGTCTTAAGAGTAGATCAGGCCAAAAACACTTATGCAAGCAACGAGAAAGGCAACCAAGAATAACATTCACATCACAAGATGGTAATTCAGACTCGTGGCAGTCTAACGAATGACTAATGATAATCTGCTAGAGCTACCTAACGTCCGACAACCAATGCAACGATGGAACAACTCGCCAAGGCCGGAACTGGCGGTCAGCACTACGTCCTTAGAATGCTGTGTTTAGAGCATCCAAAAGGAGAAAGGAACCACTACTACCAGAGTAGAAAAAACACCAAACGACCTACACATCAAAAAATGGTTCAAATGGCTCTGAGCACTATGGGACTCAGCATCTTAGGTCATAAGTCCCCTAGAACTTAGAACTACTTAAACCTAACTAACCTAAGGACATCACACACACCCATGCCCGAGGCAGGATTCGAACCTGCGACCGTAGCAGTCCCGCGGTTCCGGACTGCAGCGCCAGAACCGCTAGACCACCGCGGCCCCTACACATCAAGGAAACTGTCAAAACTGTACGCCTTATCGGACAGCAGTGGCAAGAGGAGGAAACGTACACTGCCGTCACATACACTAACCTGCAGGGCAGGTAACTGGGGCGTTAGCAGCCACCAGGCAGGAAAAATACCGCTGGTTGAACTTAACAAACAGTAACACACAGAATGCAGCAATCAATAACAAGAAGTCGAGGAAAGCTAAGTAGATTCGCTTTCCCCAAGCACTCCCTTCGCTGCTCTGATCTCGGCGACACTGCGAGTAGCAATACAAACTCAAGTCACTGGAGAATAGCGAGATCTCACAAAGGGGGAGGTTTCACTACTCGGATTAAAATCCACTCAACTTAAAGCTGGTTGGATCCGGTTGACGAGTAGGTCGTGTATACCCCCACGGAATGTATGCTCTGCCAGTTGAAAAGACTCCTGAGTCCCCAAACGAACGGCTCACTCACACGACCCGGAATAACAACCACAGTTGCTACATATCAATAACGCCGCCGCTGCCACTAGCGGACAGGCAACACTTGCGAGACCAAGTGGCGCCAGTCAACACAAGAGGAAGACAAACAACCGCAACCATGTAAACTAAACGATACAGTCTGGCCTCCAACAGAGGACGGCAACCTACAACAGCACAAGCGCGAGCCGCAGCATGGCTCTAGACCATATTGCAAATTTACGTGTTTTGTTTCGTGTGTCTTACGCAGGACTAAAGTGTAGACTTTACAAATGTGATTTTTCTAAACCGGAGTTGCAGCATGTTGGTCACGTCATAAACAGGTGTATATCCTCTGCAGTGGCATGTGAGACTCTCCAGTTCCTCGTAATATCACAGAATTGCAGTGAGGTTTGGGGAAAATGAACTATTATATTCGGTTCATACCGAATGCTGTACAAATCGCAGCTCCATTGCATCGCTTGCATCGCTAGAATGTCCCCTGTGTGTGGACAGATGAGTGCCAAGTAACTTTTCAAAAACTTGAAGATGCATTACTCAGTGATCGAAGCATAGTTCACTTTGATTGTGGCAAACAAGTTATATTGAACGTTGACGCTTCCTTTTACGGAATCGGAGCAGTATTTCGCACAGAATTATTGGTAAAGACAGCCCTGTTACTTTCACGTCAAAAGTGTTGCCCAAAGCTCAGTTTAACCATTCACAAACTGAAAAAAAGCCATTGGTCATTGTGTATGGTGTCACCAAACTCCGCCACTATTTTTATGGCAGAAAAGTCAGTAATGCATCACAAGCCTTTGTTCCTGTACGAACTGCCCGAAAATTTGCAAGGATTGGCTTTGTTGTTGCCTCAGTACCAGTACTTGATTGTGTATCGTCCGACAGCTCAACATGGTAGAGCGGGCGCACTTTCACGTCTTCCGATTGGCCCTGATACAGACTTTGACGCTTGTGCTGCATCTTGTTGTCACATCGACGCTCAGGATTCTGAAGTGCTTCAGCCTTTTCCGCTGAACTAGAGGAAAACTGCACAGGCCATGGACGCTTCAGTCTTTTCCGCTGAACTAGAGGAAAATTGCACAGGCCATGGACGCTGATCCAGATTTGTACGTTTTGCTCAAATACATTCACACATCATGGCCTCACTCATTGAATAGCGTAAAAAACTCTGTAGTGAGCCGATACTTTGCCCGTCGGCATAGCCTCGCTGTACAGAAAGGTATAATTTGCTCAAAATGACAGTGGACAGACTTTTGTATTGGACCCTAAAGTTTTGCAAAAGGAAATGTTACAGTTTCTTCACCAACTACACTTGGGGATTGCCCGTATGGAACAGTTAGCCGCGTCGACGGTGTACTTGGCAGTGTATGGACGCTCAAATAGAACAGATGACGTCGCAGTGTTACGTCTGTACGGCAAATCTGTCCGCTCCGCCACAAAAGGTCTCTGCTTGGCCTAAGTCCCAATCGCCATGGCAACGTGTGCACATAGACTCTGCAGGACCTTTTTGGAACACTCGCTGGCTGATTGTGGTTGACTCATATAGCAAGGTTCCTTTTGCTCTGCCCATGAACTCGACAACGTCACGTAGCGCAATTCAGGTGTTGTCATCGAATTTTTGCCTAACTGAAGTACAGGGATATTACAAATGATTGAAGCGATTTCATAAATTCACTGTAGCTCCATTCATTGACATATGGTCACGGCACACTACAGATACGTAGAAAAACTCATAAAGTTTTGTTCGGCTGAAGCCGCACTTCAGGTTTCTGCCGTCAGAGCGCTCGAGAGCGCAGTGAGACAAAATGGCGACAGGAGCCGACAAAGAGTATGTCGTGCTTGAAATGCACACACATCAGTCAGTCATAACAGTGCAACGACACTTCAGGACGAAGTTCAACAAAGATCCACCAACTGCCAACTCCATTCGGCGATGGTATGCGCAGTTTAAAGCTTCTGGATGCCTCTGTAAGGGGAAATCAACGGGTCGGCCTGCAGTGAGCGAAGAAACGGTTGAACGCGTGTGGGCAAGTTTCACGCGTAGCCCGCGGAAAATTGGCTCATGCCACAACTGGAGACCGACAGCGCCGACTTCATCTTTCAACAGGATGGTGCTCCACCGCACTTCCATTATGATGTTCGGCATTTCTTAAACAGGAGATTGGAAAACCGATGGATCGGTCGTGGTGGAGGTCATGATCAGCAATTCATGTCATGGCCTCCACGCTCTCCCAACTTAACCCCATGCGATTTCTTTCTGTGGGGTTATGTAAAAGATCAGTGTTTAAACCTCCTCTACCAAGAAACGTGCCAGAACTGCGAGCTCGCATCAACGATGCTTTCGAACTCATTGATGGGGACATGCTGCGCCGAGTGTGGGAGGAACTTGATTATCGGCTTGATGTCTGCCGAATCACTAAAGAGGCACATATCGAACATTTGTGAATGCCTGAAAAAACTTTTCGAGTTTTTGTATGTGTGTGAAAAGCATTGTGAAAATATCTCAAATAATAAAGTTATTGTAGAGCTGTGAAATCGCTTCAGTCATTTCTAATAACCCCGTAATTGTGTCAGACAATGGACCTCTGTTCAAGTCAAATAAAATTGAAACATTCTGTGAACGCAGTGGCATACTGCATCTAACTAGTGCACCGTTCTATCCACAGTCAAACGGCGAAGCGGAAAATTTTGTCAGCACATTCAAGCAGCAGATGGCCAAACTTCGCTCCGCACATACCAGGGATCAAACATTGGAACAGTTTCCCGCTTCGTGTCGTTCGCACCCACGAGACGGACCATCGCCGGCGGAACTGCTTCACGGCCGCCGTCATCGAACACTGCTCCACCTGCTCCACCCTTCTCAGCATCCGGCGCAGAATGAAGACTGCAAGTATCGTTTCGCGCCGCATGATATTGTTCTTTACACGGTTTTTAACGGCAGCAAACGGTGGGCGAAAGGCGAGGTCGTCCGTCGACTTGGCGCTTCCATGTATCTTATTTCAGGTCCCGATGGTTTGCAGCACCGTCATCAATATCAACTTTGTCATGTGCACGGTGATCTTTCAGTCTTTCTTCCTCCAGATTCACGGGTCTAGGGGACAGAGAGGCCACGGCAGCCGCCAGAGAGAGTCATCACAACACTGCGAGACTACTTCCTTCTCGTCCTCCGACTCCTCTCGCTCTACCTAGTGGAGCTGGACCCGCCCACACCGCAACAGTCGCCGCCTTCTTCGCCTCGGCAAACGAGGTATCACAAAAGAAGCCGAGGGAGTTTGTAAGGGACCATAATGGTCGCTGAATGAAAAGAAACGACTGAGACTGAGATGCACCTCCCCAGTGCCGCCGGGCGCGAAATGGCCGATCGCCGTTTCGGTCGAGATCCGCCGCGCTCCTGGGTCGGGGAGACAGGGTATCAGCAACATCGATCTGACAACAACACTTGCGTAATAGATATTAGGTACTAGTAGTTTTGGAATAGAATTTAGACACCAATTAGCAACCACTATCACGATAGGGACTGCAGCGGGTTCAAGTAATTTGGGCCAGTCCAGTGCCAGCAGCACGCCTACTGGGAATAGCTCGGTGGGCAGGCCAGCAACAGCAGGTTTATAAGATCTTGTGGTACACCTGTAACGCTGTAGACATTACATCTTTTTATGTATGTGGTGTCACCGCCAGACACCACACTTGCTAGGTGGTAGCCTTTAAATCGGCCGCGGTCCGCTAGTATACGACGGACCCGCGTGTCGCCACTGTCAGTGATTGCAGACCGAGCGCCGCCACACGGCAGGTCTAGAGAGACTTCCCAGCACTCGCCCCAGTTGTACAGCCGACTTTGCTAGGAAGGGTTCACTGCCAAATTACGCTCTCATTTGCCGAGACGATAGTTAGCATAGTCTTCAGCTACGTCATTTGCTACGACCTAGCAAGGTGCCATTACCAGTGTATATTGAGATTGTAATTATGTATCATCAAGAGCGATGTTCTCCAATTATGGATTAAAGTTAAGTATTCCAGAAGCTATGTCCTATTTTTGGCTACTATAATTCCTTGTCATTTTCCAGACCTCACGCCAGCCTGCGTGTGCTTAAACGCGTGCATTTCGGCTTCCTCCAAACTCCGTGAATTGGCTCCTGCCAATTCACAACAGTGTATCGTAGAGTACAACAACCAAGAGGGAATAATAAGAGTGGACGATCAAGATCGAAGTGCTCGTATTAAGAAGGGTGTAAGACAAGGCTGTAGCCTTTTGCCCCTACTCTTCAATCTGTACATCGAGGAAGCAATGATGGAAATAAAAGAAAGGTTCAGGAGTGGAATTAAAATACAAGGTGAAAGGATATCAATGATGCTATTCGCTGATGACATTGCTATCCTGAATGAAAGTGAAGAAGAATTAAATGATCTGCTGAACGGAATGAACAGTCTAATGTGTACACAGTATGGTTTGAGAGAAAATCGGAGAAAGACGAAGGTAATGAGAAGTAGTAGAAATGAGAACAGCGAGAAACTTAACATCAGGATTGCTGGTCACGAAGTCAATGAAGTTAAGGAATTCCGCTACCTAGGCAGTAAACCAATGACGGACGGAGCAAGGAGGACATCAAAAGCAGACTCGCTATGGCAAAAAAGGCAATTCTGGCCAAGAGAAGTCTACTAATATCAAATACCGGCCTTAATTTGAGGAATAAATTTCTGAGGATGTACGTCTGGAGTACAGCATTGTATGGTAGCGAAACATGGACTGTGGGAAAACCGGAACAGAAGAGAATCGAAGCATTTGAGATGTGGTGCTATAGACGAATGTTGAAAATTAGGTGGACTGATAAGGTAAGGAATGAAGAGGTTCTACGCAGAATTGGAGAGGAAATGAATATGTGGAAAACACTGATAAGGAGAAGGGACAGGATGATAGGCATCTGCTAAGACCTGAGGGAATGACATCCATGGTACTATAGGGAGCTGTAGAGGGCAAAAACTGCAGAGGAAGGCAGAGATTGGAATACGTCAAGCAAATAATTGAGGACGTAGGTTGCAAGTGCTTCTCTGAGATGAAGAGGTTAGCACAGGAAAGGAATTCGTTTCGGGTCGCATCAAACCAGTCAGTAGACTGATGACAAAAAAAGAGTAGAATAGTAATATACTAACCTTGACCATAGTGCACTCCGTCTTCAGGCCACAAAAGGCTCATCGGGACCATCCGGCCACTGTGTCATCCTCAGATGAGTATGCGGATAGGAGGGGCGTGTGATCAGCACACCTCCCTCCCGATCGTTATGATGGTTGATGGTTTCCTGTGACTGGAGCCGCAACTGTTCGGCGGAGTAGCTCCTCAATTGGCATCACGAGGCTGAGTGCACCCCGAAAAATGGCAACAGCGCATGGTGGCCCGGATGGTCACCCATCTGAGTGCCGGCCACGCCCCACAGCGCCTAACTCAGGTGATTTCCTGTGACTGGAGACGCAACTGTTCGGCGGAGTAGCTCCTCAATTGGCATCACGAGGCTGAGTGCACCCCGAAAAATGGCAACTGCGCACGGTGGCCTGGATGGTCACCCATCCGAGTGCCGGCCACGCCCCACAGCGTCTAACTCAGGTGATCTGACGGGAACCGGTGTATCCACTGCGGCAAGGCCGCTGCTCTTGTGATAGCCACTAATGAATGTAGCTGCGACTGGTAATGTATTAATTATATGGCACACTAATTAGCTTAAGTAGTGGGTTATGGTGTATAATTATTGTATTGTGTTTCGAATAAAGATTTGTTTGTAAAAAAATCAGGGTTTAGATTTTGCGAAACATTTTAAGTAATTTTCTCTCGCAGAGTACATGATGTTAGCGGTTACAGGAGGAGCAAAGGCGTGTTGGTATGCACATTGTGGGGAAGTTTAATCAACTATGTAGCTGCATAATTACCACTTATTTAGCACATGGAGTGTACTTCTGAAAATGACGCTGCGTTAAAGATACTTGAAAAACACTAATCCTATCATTACATATGACCAATTGATAATAACATGCCGATCATTAATAGCCTGCAAAGATTTTTGGGGTGAAGGAAAGGCAACATGGACGTGTAGTTGCTCACACATGAAGATTGAAAACCACCCAGTCATCTAAAGTGAAGTTCTTCCCTTTCCATTAACAAATGAATCATCAAAGCAAGCTAGCTACTCACAGCGAAAAGAGCCATGAAATTTGACTCAGAATACAATGTATAAAGTGAACTGTTACAGACTGAAGACCGAATTCGGGTCCATCTGAATTTACATAAAGAAATGCTGAAATCACAGCTTGCGAGTGTTCCGCATGGCTTCTAACTACGGACTTTAATCTTTGTAAGGAAACTTAGAATGGATCTAACTCCCAACCAAAAACCCTTGTTTACGTTTGTACAGAAACAGCATGTCATAGTTACTTGATCACAAAACAGCGACTGCAGCTGCCATCCGACTCACCTTAGCCCAGTAAGGTCTATCTAAAATCAAAACTGCCGCTCGTTTGCGCGCTGAGAGCGATAAATATGGCTGAATGCTGCCAGTTATTACAATATAAACAGGAAAACGAAACTCAGAGCTTCTGCAGACTTGAAAGTAAGCTATAAGAGGGAGCGTGAAGCTTTCATAAACAAGATTTTAACGTACGATGAAACTTGGGTTCATCATTTTGATCCAGAGTCCTAAAAAGAAAACACAGTATGGTAGGAAACCGACTCACCTACCCCAAAGAAACTCAGAACGCAAGCATCAGTAGCAACGTCGACCTTTTTTTGAGATACCCAAAGTGTCGTCTATTGCGATTATTTGGAAGATCAGCGCCTACTGGGACATGCTGATGAACAAAATAAAATCAGGAATAGAGGAAAACGTCGCGGATCTCAAAGAAACGGAGCGATATTGTTACACGACAATGCTCGCCGTCACACCACCCAGTTCACCGAAGAAAACGTCGAAAAAGTAGGTTGGAAGAAACTACCTCATCCTCCCTACAGTCCGGATTTAATTCCCTCAGATTTTCATTTGTTTGGTCTACTCAAGGAGGCATCACATGGAAAACAGTTCAGCAACGACAAGGCAGTCAAAGAATTTGTTTGAAAGAGGCTCAAACAATATGACGAAGACTTCTTTGCATCAGGTATAACAAAAGTAGTTCGTCGTGTGACGAGAGTGTTAATATTGTTGGGGATTATATTGAAAAGTAGTAGAAGTCTCATTCAGTAAAAATACACGACTTTTTCCTTCATCTTTAATGACTGAATGTCCCTTGCATTTTCGTGCACACTTATTGATCATCCTTCGACCTAAAATCATAAATAAATAAACATACAAGCCGATGAAGTAGAAAAAGAATTTAAAATTTCAAACAAAGGAAATTCGACGTTGGAATGTCAACAATATAAGGAAAATATAGATTCGTACTCAGTGTAAGGACGAACGTTGAGTTGTAGACTGGTGTTACAAAAAGGCAGTTACACTTTTAGCTTTCATCAATGCCTTCTTCAGAATAGGAAACACACACAAACACACACACACACACACACACACACACACACACATACATACATACACAGAAGCAAGCACACCTCTCACACACACATGTAAAACATACACACATGGCACACATACGTGAGCCTCTTTCAAACAAATTCTTTGACTTCCTTGTCGTTGCTGAACTGTTTTCCATGTGATGCCTCCTTGAATACATCACTTTATGCGTTGGATTAAACCTTGGTTGCTATTCTGTGTTACTCTCCCGCGGTTATCAGATTATGCTGTTACCCTCTCTCTCTCTCTCTGCGAGTGGCAGTAACAGTGTGTATAGATATTCGCACCTTGTACTATCTTTGGCCTGGCGCTTATAGTTCCGGCAGTGCGGGATGCGATGAGTTGATCGGTTGGTATGGAGCAGCGAGGAAATTTCAGCGGCGCGTTGTTTGGCAGAGGCCGCTGGCGGCTTACGCGCACGGTCGGAGTGTTTGGTGCTGTTCCCATTGCTACGAGGTCCGTGGCTCACCGGCCCTGGACACGAAATTTGAGTTTTGACTCAATCTATCAGAAAGCCACGACTATTCACATTGTGACGTTTGGATTTTGCTGTCGGCTGTTGGGACATTTCCGCGAGCAACAACGTGTGAGCCGCCCGGTGTGGCCGAGCGGTTCTAGGCAGACCCTCGGAACTTTTGAGCGCCCTTGGGTGTACCGCCTTTTCTTGTTTGTTCTTGTTCTTTGCATGGCTTGTAGCCGATGTTTAGATTAAGGTTGTTTTGCCTTTAAGGCGTCAGATGATTTGGGCCTTCAGCATAATTTAAGAACTGTATTATGTAAAGCCTTTTGCATTTTTTAAAATTAATGTTATTGAGTCTTAAGTGTTGGGCCTTCAGACGATTTTGAATTTAAGTAGGTTGCTCATAAAGTGTCAGATTCCTTGGGCCTTCGGCCTAATTAAGGAGATGTTTCAAGATAAAGCTTTGTCTTTTAAATTTCTGATTTTGGTTGAGCTTTAAGTTATTGGCTTTCAGCTATTTTTAAATTAAAGTGGTCTTGCCCTTAAGGCATGAGATTGTACGGCGCATTCAGCCGCTAGTTAAGTTCCAAAACTAAAGCTGTGTTTTCTTTAATTATCTTCGCTCTTGTAATGTTTGATCAAATAAAATGTATGTTCGAGTGTAACTGAGAGCCGCTTATTTGGCCCCTTTCCGCAACTTGAACTATCTGTTCTGTCCTGCGGGTTTAGCACGGCGTCTCAACATACTGAAACAAGCTATGGACAAACAAGAAGGGAACTATTATGCGTTTTTTGGATTTCAGAAACGCTTTCGACACTGTCGACCTTGATATTCTACTAGCTAGACTCAAAAGTCAAACCTTCCTTCAAGTGCAGTACATTGGTTCCACTCATACCTTATGTAACGCCTTCAGTGTGTAACGATAGAAACAAGAAGGTTGCAATGGAACATTGTCGTAACAGGGAACAGTGTTGGGCCCATTACCTTTCTCGTTATATATTAATGGTGAGTCGACCATTATCTCCCATTGCAGATATCGTTTATATGGGAACGATCGTCAGTTAAACCAAAGTGGAAGCAAGACAAATCTGCGCACAGACATCCAGAACGTAAATACTGCCTTTCTAGTATTATTAGAATAGGCGCAGAAAGTAGGTTTTCAAACATTTTTTTTCTGTTTTGGGTCATCAGTCTTCTGACTTGTTTGTTGCTTCCAGCCACGAATTCCTCTCCTGTACCAAGCTCTTCATCTTCATTTGCAATCTATGCCCTCAATTATTCGCTGGATATAGTCCAATCTCTGTATCCATCTACAGTTTTTACCCTCTACGGCCCCCTCTAGTATTCTCATGTCTTAACAGACATCCTAACATACTTACATTGTGCCTCTTCTTTTTGTCAGTGTTTTCCATACATTCCTTTCCTCACCGCTTCCCCTGAGAACTTCCTCATTCCTTATCAGCCCCCCTAAGACGTCTAACATTCTTCATAGCACCACATCTCAGAAGCTTCTATTCTCTTCTTTTACTGCTATCCCATCGTCCATGTCTCACTACCATGCAATACTGTGCTCCAAACGTACATTCTCAGAAATTACTCCCTCCAGTTAAGGCCGATGTTTGATACTTAGTTGATTTCTCTTGGCTAGAAATGTCATTCGTTCCAGTGGTAATCTCCTTTTAGGTCCTCCTTGTCCGCCAGCCATAAGTTATTTTCCTGCCTAGATAGTAGAATTCCTTAACTTCATCTATTTCGCGACTATTAGCCCTGATATTAAATTTCTCACTGTTCTTATTTCAGCTACGTCTCATTAGTTTCGTCTTTCTTCGAGTTACTCTCAGTCCATATTCCTTATTCGTTAGACTGTTCATTTCATTCAGCAGATATTGTACTTCTTGCCCCCTTTCACTGTGCATAGCAATGTCACCAGCGAATCGTATTGTTTATATCCTTTCATCTTGAATTTTAATTCCACTCTCTAACCTTTCTTTTGTTTCTGCCATTGCTTCTCCGATGTATGATTGAGCTTTAGGGGCGAAAGACTACGTCTCTATCAAATCAAATGGCTCTGAGCATTATGGGTCTTAACTGCTGAGGTCATCAGTCCCCTAGAACTTAGAACTACTTAAACCGAACTAACCTAAGGACATCACACATATCCATGCCCGAGGCATGATTCGAACCTGCGACCGTAGCGGTAGCGCGGTTTCAGACTGTAGCACCTAGAACCGCTCGGCCACCCCGGCTGGCACTACGTCTCTATCTTATACCGTTTTTAATCCGAGCACTACGCTCTTGGTCTCCTCATGTTCCCTCTTGGTTCACGTACATACTGTAAATAACCGTCCATTTCCTGTAGCTTGCCCCTATTTTTCTCAGAATTTCTAACATCTTGCATCATTTAACATGGTCGAACGCTTTTTTTCAGACCGATAAACCTAATGAAAGTGTCCTGATTTTTTTTTCAGTCTTGCTTTTTCCTTTCCTAAAGCCAAACTGATCTTCATCTAACAGATTGTCAATTTTCGTTTCCATTTTTCTGTATATTATTCTTGTCAGCAACTTGGATGAATGAGCTATTAATCTGATTGTGCGATAATTCTCGTACTTGTCCGCTCTTTCAACCTTCGGAATAGTATGAATGACGTTTTCCCGAAAATCGGATGGTGTATCACCAGACCCATCCAGATACACATTAAGTATCGTTTTGTTGCCACTACCCCCAATGATTTTAGAAATTCTAATGGCATATTATCTCACCGTTCTGCCTTATTTGATCTTAAGTACTCCAAAGCTGTCTCAATTTCTGATTCTAATACTGGATCCCCTATCTCTTCTATATCGACTCCCGTTTCTTCTTCTATCACATGAGACAAATCCCTCCATCTCACAAAGGCCTTTAATGTTCTCCCTCCACCTATCCTTTCTCTCCTCTGCGTTTAACAGTGGAATTCCCATTACATTTGCCGCCCTTGCTGTTAATTTCACCAAAGGTTGTTTTGATTTTTCTACATGCTGAATCAGTCCTTCCGACAATTATTTGTTTTTCAGTTGTTTCGCGTTTTTCATCCAGCTATTTCGTCTTAGTGTCCCTGCACTGCCTACTTATTTCATTCCAAAGTGACTTGTATTTATGTATGCCTGAATTTCCATGAACATTTACAGTAGTTGTTCCTTCTTTCCTCAATCAACTGAAGTATTTCTTCTTTTGCTCGTGGTTTCTTCACGGCTACCTTCTTGGTACCTATGTTTTCTTTTCCAACTTCTATGATTGCTCTTTTCAGAGATGTCCACTCCACTTCCTCCACTTCAACTGAACTGCCTACTGATCTATTCATTATCGCAGTGCGTATGGCCTCAGAGAACTTCAAGCGTATTTCTCCATTCCTGAGTACTTCCGTATCCAATTTCTTTGCTCATTCATTCTTCCTGACTAGTCAAACTTCAGCTTGCTATTTATTACTATTAAAGTGTGATGTGAATCTACATCCGCTCCTGGGTACGCCTTACAATTCACTATCTGATTTCGCAATGTCTGCGTGACCATGATGTACTGTAACCGAAAATATCGCGTATCTCCCAGCATTTCGAAGTATATTTCCTCTGTTTGTGATTCTTGGCCATTCGCTAGAGCTATCTGAGATTGACTGCAGAAGTCAATTAGCCTTTCTCATCTGTAACAAGCCCATACTCTCCCGTTACCCTTTCTTCTATTCCTTCCCCTTCAATCGCATTCGAATCCACCATGATTATCAGATTTTCATCTCCCTTTACGTACTGAATTACCCCTGAAGTATCCTCATGTACTTTGTCTGTCTCTTCATCTTCAGCATGCCACGTTGGCATGTACACCTGAACTGTCGTTGTCGGTGCTGGTTTGATGTATCTGATGAGAACAATCCTATTACTGAACTGTTCGCAGTAACACACTCCCCACCCTACCTTCCTAAACCAATTTTACTCCGTTATAAAATTTTCTGCTGCTGTTGATATTAATCTATACTCATATGACCACAAATCCTTGTCTTCTTTCCATTTCACTTCACTGACCCCTACTATATCTAGATTGAGCCTTTGCATTTCCCTTTTCGTTTTTCTAGCTTCTCTACCACTTTCAGTCACCTGACATTCCATGCCGTGACTCTTAGAACTTAACACTGCCAAAACGCAATCAATCCTAGTCGCTCACAAAAGACTTATTACTCCACAGTTTAGAGAATCTCTTGTATCCTTAATCTTCAACAGTAGAGAAATCGTCTTTTCTTCCTCTGCAATGAATTTTGGGAGCATTCTGGCCTATCACCTAGCCTGGACTCATCACACAACAGCAGGTTGTGAGGAGGTCTCAGCATCACTTTATTCACTGCAGAAATATAAGAAAGTATCTCAGCTCGAGCTTAAGAAGAAACTCGTAGACTCACTAATACTTCAAATCATTGATTATGGCGATCCTATTCTCCAAGAACTTTCCTACTAGGTGACAGTTATTGTACTACGTGGGAAAAAAGTGAATTAGTTACGAACTAGGGTGTACACACACTTTATTCAACACGTATACGTCACTACAGATATTCGGATTTAGGTTATGAAATGTTCGATATGCCTGCCATCATTGGCGACGACGTGGTACAGACAAAAAGCGAAATGCTGGATGGTCCGCTGAAGTGACGGAATGTCGGTGCTGTCGATAACCTCCTGAATGTTTCCAGCTCAGCAGTGGCTTTGGGGTTATTGCTGTACACCTTATCTTTAATACAGCGCCACAAAAAGAAATCACATGTGTTCAGATCCGGAGAATACGGCGGCCAATCGAGGCCCACGCCAATGGCCTCTGGCTATACCAGAGCCAGAATGCGGTACCGATAGTGCTCCTTCAAAACATCAATCTCCTGCTTCGATAGGGTCGAGTTCCGTCTTGCAAGAACCACATCTTGCCGAAATCAGGGTCACTTTGGATATTGTGGATGAAATCATTTTCAAAACCTTCACCTACCAGTTCAGTAGTCATCAAGGAGTGTCTCAACGACTATTCCATGACTGGACGCTTCACACCACACAGTCACCCATTGAGGGTGAAGAAACTTCTCGACATCGTAATGCGGATTCTGAGTCCCTGATTTTGCGCCAATTTTCTTGTTGACGAACCCATCCCAATGAAAGTGGGCTGCGTCGCTAAACCAAACCATGACCACATCAAAATTCTCATCATGCACTGTGCCCAACCGTGAAGTTTTGAATGTCCTAATGCAAGCCGTTCATAAGTTATGGCGATTTTATTTCATATACTGTAGTTCAATAATTGTGACCCTGTATAAGAACTCAAGTCGGTTGGAACTAGCGATGGATGCTGGTGTGCCATACATTTGTGATGTACGGTATTTCGACCATGACGCTACTGCCTATGAACAGTTATCACTGCTAGGTGCCTGTAAGTGTAGATGTTAACATACCTCATGTCTCTTCTCATTCATTGCACTCCCTGCTATTTACCTTCAACCCTTACATTACTGTCCGAACAACACAGCAGAAATACTCGTTCTGAACAAAGTAAAATACTCTCTGTACCATTACACAATACTGCCATGTTCTATAAATCATTTTTGTATCAGGAGCCTACGGGCTTTCAAAAAATAAAATGAAATGTGGTGTGGTGTGGCCCCCAACTACGTACCCTCTGACTCAAAGTTGCAATACTAAAAATATTATCTGGTTTCATTGTCTAGGGGTTGGGATACGTAGTTGCCGCATTAAAGGCCAAATACTGCTGAGTCTACTGAATACGATAAGAATACACACATGAATCGAATGGTCGAAGGTTTCTATCACTCGGCAATTGCGAAATTTGGATGTGGTATGGAATTTCATAAATGAAAGGTTTCAATTAAATAAAATCTGCATGAACTATCTTAACGACTTTAAATGATGAGTACGATAATAGAAGTACTTTTGAGAATGCGGTATATTTCTGCAAAACAGTTATTGGTGTCGATGGTCTAGCACTTAAATACAATATAAGTTGAATAACAGGGAAATAATAGATTCCTATTGCGCGTTATTAGTTATGAACAACAACATAGCTCGCGAGATATTCACTGCAAAATGCACACTGCGTCTTCACTGCAGAAGCCACGGAAATCACACAAGAGCACAAGTCGGCACTCCGAAATATTTCTATCTCTCACGACCACGCACAAACTGCTCCACTGTCCAAGTCTTTCTCCCGCGACCGTGCGTCTCTCTCGCCGCACCGTTCCAGCACCTCCCGTGACCTCTGCCGTCCTCCCTCGCGCCACACCATCCGGAACTGCCCCTCCATTCACTTTGGTAGCCGCCTCCTATAGTAACGAGCGCTGTGATTGTGCAGGACGCTCCCTCCATGTCTCCAAGACAATGTACACTCACAAACATGTTGAAACACATCCCAAATACTGGATTTACATTTAAATAACTTGAAATTAAATAAACATTCCTACGACTGGACGATAAACACGCTCTAACATACATTATTAAACACATAAACAAATTAAATAAACATATATCAAAGGAATAGCAAGCAAAAGTTGGCCAGTAGTCTAATGTCTCTGTGCTTTCTAAAACACAGTAAATATTTGACCAATTTCTTCATAAATAGTATATATCTGATATAAACAAAGACATAAACGAAGAAATATATTTATAAGTATGCTGCTACCGTTTTTTCGTGTAACTGTGGAGTACTTATGGCCTGATGCGAACGGTAGTAATCGACCACTTTGACCTCCAGCAACTCACGTACTTATCAAGTTAAACGCCTGTAATTTGTACCAGTTTAGGTTTACACTAATAGCTTTCTAAAGACACATAGATCGACGAACTCCGAAGAACCGGTTAGATTTTGGAAATTCGTTGGTGGGGTGTTACTTATATAATTTATCGTCAGAAACTTTAAACTAATAATCATATTGAAAATATGACTACACCATCAGAATCGTCATGAAAATAATGGTAATGTACATGTTTCTTTTTGAGGTATCATAATTCATCTGGCTACTATTAATTTTTATACGAACTGTGAAATGTCTGCCATTAAGACTTCACAAAGTCCGCCATCTTTGGCAATCCCGGCATGTCTCCTCCATCAACACAGCGTCACCAGGGAATTCCCAGCCACACAGCTGGACCGGCCAATGTGCGGCATCACACGGTTGCTAACCCTCGGCAACACGTGGTTGCTGCCGGGCCGTGACCTGCCGGAAGGCCCCAGATCGGCCACGCCAACTCTGAACTTAGAATATTTTCAGGGCTCCACGACTTGCTCGCTACCTCACAAACCTATGGTGCTATCTTCCTCAAAATATTAGAGAAGTTAAAATCCTTTGAAACTTCGAAAGACAGCTAATGGATCACCTGCTATCACAATAGCTATCTCTTCTGGCAGCTCACTCTCATTAACCCTCCTTTCCCCAGCACGTTTCCCTCCCCTTCTCTGTTGAAATCCTCATTTTTCCTTGCAGCCATTTTCACTTCAGCTTCAGTCCTCTCCTCTTTCATTATCTCTTCCTCTACTTTTAATACGAAACAAGGCTTCAAAACTGCTAAAATAATCAATATCTTCTTAATGTCCCATTATTTCATTACTATTTTTATTGTTACTATTACTATTATATTGCAAACTGTTGCTTTTGTTTATAATTCAAATTAAGCTACTATTTTGGATCTTATAATGTAACAACAAATTAATAAAATTCTTAATTCCCCCATTATTTCATAATCAGTGTTTGTGTTAAAGTATTATTATTGTCAATAATCATTTTTATTAAGATTGCGAATTAGTAGTATTGTGATTGGTACGAAACTATTTTTGTTTCTGTTGTTCCTGGTCAGATGTAAGACAGGGCCTTAGGACCCTTACATTGTCAGTCTAAATAAGTAAATAAAACACAAACTGGCCAGGTGCGAGTAGGAGTCGCGCACTGGTGGTACTGTACGGACTTACGTACATAGGTATTTCATACATTCGAGAAATCGAGAATCTCCACGTTGATACTCGTAAAATTACGTCCCAGGGATTCCAAGATATTCGAGAAAGTTTTGATTTCGAGTTTGAAGTCAGATAACAGAACACAAATGTTTGTTTCGAGTGTTCTAATTACAGATAAACGATTTTCTCGTTCTTCCCCTTTACTTGTAATGTGAAACATTGCTTCATGCCAAATTTTATTCTAGTTCAGCAGAAAGTACCCTACATGTTGTACTGAGTGAGTTCGCGAGTATCAAAATATGCGACATTAATTGTTCTATCTTTTGATTGCATTAACTTACAAAGTTGATTTTTTTATACTACAAAGCTACTACAGATCTCAGTACGTGACTTAAATTTCTACTTGAGACATCTATTCGTTCCTGAGAAAAAGGGGTTTTAACAGACGGTGGGAGAGACAGGAAGTGTGATAACAAACGACAATTTTTTTAGTGTGAAATAGTGATAAACTAATAATTTTCGTATTTTTTCCTTTGTTTGTACTGCGAGACCTTGCTTCCTGCAAAACTTCATGATTTTAGGTCAATGGAAAGCACCCGGTAAGTCTTGATGAGTCAGTTTGCGAGTATATGACATAAATTGCTGTATCTTTTTGTTACATTCACATTTATTACACAGACAAGGGGCCATAGACATTAATATGTGACGCAAATTAAACTTGATACGTCTAACTTTCCAGTGAAAAACGGGTCTAAACAGAAAGACAGACAGACAATTAGATGACAAGTACCAGTATTTTCGTGTGATAGAATTATGAATTAAATTTTTTTAGATTTTGTCTTTTGGTTATTCTGTGAAACCTTGCCTTTCGCCAGCGGGACGTGTCATATAGGCTTTGGTCAGTGAGTTCGCGAGTTTCAAAATGTGTGACATTAATAGCCTTAGCTTTTGGCTGCATTTGCTTAGAAGTTTCAATCGAGTACATCGCCAAGCGACCATAGGCCTTAGTACGTGACGTAAATTTCACCTTGATGCATCTACCCGTTTCTGAGAAAAAGAGTGCTTCAGTGTCGGACAGAGAACGAAGTGATCCTATAATAGTGCCATTTTTACCGACTGAAGTACGGAACTCTAATAAGTGTGTCATCTATTATAGAAATCAGTCTAGGAACTTGTTAAATGTTTCAGTGAGGTATGACACCAGATTTCCTCCCTCCCTGCCTCGCTTACCACACCGATATTTACCGAGGCAAGTGTGTCGAACGCAGTGTATCGGCGGACAACTGAGGGCGCTCTCCACCGGACACATTCAGTGGGAGCTCGGACACCCTCGGCAATCGTTGGTGCCGCTAATTGCCTGGTGGTGGCCTTGGCGTGATTGATGCGGGCAGCAGCGCGTCAGCGTTTCAATTGCAGCCGGCGCGCCGGGCGGCGTCGTTTGATTTACAGCCTGCTGCTGCTGCTACCCGCAGGACGTGCGACGTGTCCACACCAGCCGCGCTGCCCAGCAGTCTCCGCCGCGTCCCATCTGCCTGATTGCCTGCACGATTACCGCTCCGGCGTGTACGCCGATGGAGGCAGCATGCACACACTCTGCCGCCAGTTGCCCAAAATATTGCTACACTCGTTGCTACGGTCCCCGACCACCATGTTTTCATCACGGTTGTTACTGCGCAGAAAGAAGGAAAAACGTGCGCACACTTGTTTCTGTAGCTTTTTAGGCTTATTAAGAGTTGACAGTCACACGATCATGAGTCACCTGCTAGTAGCAAAATGGAAGGAATTGTTATGTGAAGATGAATGTTAATATGTACCTCCCCAAGTGCTACTCACTGAAGGATGACAATCAAGAGTATATTCAGGACGTCCTCTTACTGCTTTATTTGGTCTCTAATAGCAGCTGTCTTGTTTTTGTTCAAAACTTATTTCTTTACGCATTTCTGGCATAGCATATTATCACAATACCGGATAACTGCCTTAATGCTGTCGTGTCACATGTTTTAAGAATTCAGATTAGTCCTACGTAAATTTTTATTATTACGTTCTTCACGGTGGCTTCATTAGCTCACTGCATCTAACTTTCGCTCATAAGGCAACTGCCCAATCTGACATGTCGGACCCTGCCCTGAAATTTTTTTATACAGGAAGGATACACCGAATAGAAACACAGTGTCCTAATTTTACCTGTTATGACCCACTGAAAGTACTTTAAAAAAATTTAAATATGCAAATTCGTAGCTCAACAGGGGGCTGGAGAAATGTAGACCTCAGCCGTAGCTGTAGCAGTTAGTCGGTTCTAGGCGCTTCAGTCCTGAACCACGCTGCTGCTACGGTTGCAGGTTGGAATCCTGACACGGGCATGGATGTGAGTGACGCCCTTAGGTTAGTTAGGTTTAAGTAGATCTAAGTTTATGGGTCTGATGGGCTCAGATGTTATGTCCCATAGTGCTTAGAGCCATTTGAACCATTTTTTTTGTAACAATCAGAGCATGTGCAACATGGCGGGCACTTGTACTTCTGTTGACGTAACATCAGTAAACATATAAAGAGGCACTACGCCATCGTAATTTGTAAAGCGAATTTCAGTTTGCGTTTATAGTTTCTCTGACACAACTGTTTACATGTATTCTTCGCTCTATTTAGCAGCTCATTCAAGATTCATAAAGGTTAGCCGTTGAGTTTGCAGTATGACTAAGTGTTAACAATTGAGATAAAACTGAGTAATTTTTTTTGTGATTTCTTGGTACGTGCTTGCTTATAGCAACTGTCTTTGCGCAGCTACTGGAGTTTCACAGGAATACAGAATACAGTTAATGTTTTCAACCTCGTACAGATGAAATACGAAGAATATGGTATCCAGTCGAAATCACCTGCCTCTTCTGAAGAGATACAGGTACACATGAATTATTTACTAGTTAATTTTTTTGACATTCATTCCAATGTCGACATTTCATTAAAGATTCTAGAAACATTAGGATAAACAAGATAACACAGACGATTGCATGAACTGTAGTTAGAACGATGATTGTTGTGCCAATTATAGGCGTCAACAATAACAGCGTACGTCCACACCAAAAGGAGACGTATACAGTAATAGCCTCCAGTGAGACAGAAAAGGCTGTAAAATTTTCGGTTATACGAAGAAGGGAGAAAACGCTTGAACATAAGCAGTGAAGTCTTAACATGAACTGTATAAATGCAAGATAGGTTTACACGAAGTACGAAATATGCGCCAAGATGAAACTCGTAAACGAGTGAAAGAAGAACTGAAGAATTATTCGAAAGATTTAGAACTGCTCGTGAGAGACAAAGCTTCGTTCCACAGGCCAGTCTATGGGACTGGGAGTTCCGATTTTCAAGGTAGATGAACATTATTGATTTCAAGACTTCTTCGACATATTCAGAAAGTTATACGAAAAGAAACGTTGAGAGGAGATGTCAATAATAGGTCATACTGTACAGAAATTCCCAGTCGACGTGAAGACGAAGCATCTTACTACCCTGCTATGTCACAGAAGCTGCGTACAATGCCAATATCAGGTTTAGTGCAAAATACACTCTATCATTTCCAGCTAAATAAATAAATAAAGCAAGAAAAAAAGAGAACAGAAACGCTTGTGCAGTCGATAAATGCTACGACACATTCATACACAAGAATGCCAGTGATTCTTATCCGTAGATATCAAAAACTTCTTTTTCCTTTTCTTATCTGTGAGTTACCGTTTCCGCAGATTTATCCCTCTCTTCAGGTACATCAAGACAAATTAAGAGCAAAAGTTAAAAGAAAGAACTGTTCACTTGTAAAAATCTTCCAAGCGACATAGCAAAATCTAGAAAAATGGGAGAGAATAGTTTTCTGTGTTACCATAAGCAGAAAACAATTCACTGCTTTTGATGGACTCTTCGTTTGGATATACCGCCACTTGTACACAATGTCTAAATTTTACCTGCTATGACCCACTGTTCACGTAACTCGGATTCCACTCAGAACTAATAGTGTGATTCAATCTTTCGATAAAATAGTTCCAATACATTCTTAAGAAACTTCTCGAACAGTATAAACTGCGATATCTCTTCGTCATTTCAGGCTTATCAGCGCACCAGTATTGTAAACTCCAGTCACTTCTACATTGTCATTTTGCGCTACTACATTTTAGAATTTGATCTAGTCTGCCTGGTTCGCAGCATAATATGTACTACAACGGCCACGGCTATTCCTTACACCGTTTGAATTATGTATAATGGTTCAAATGGCTCTAAGCACTATGGAACTTAACATCTGAGCTCATCAGTCCCCTAGACTTGGAACTATTTAAACCTAACGAACCTAAGGACATCACATACATCCATGCCCGAGGCAGGATTCGAACCTGCGACCGTAGTAGCAGCGCGGTTCCGGACTGAAGCGCCTAGAACCGCTCGACCACAGCTGCTGGGAAAATTGTGTCTTAGTAGAACCAGTACTCTCTGTGCAGGTCCCGAATGCATTACTTTTTCTTTTATTAGGTAACCATTTGTTTCCGTCATCGAATAGGCACTTCGCATTTTTGTGACGACTACAGGAAATTCATTCTAGCAGAACATGCTGTAGCAGAATATACCTTATTCAAAAATCATCATAATATAAGAACTCTGCTACAGGAACTATTATAAAATATGATGTTACATTACGGACGACTTCCATTGACATTAATGTCAATGGAAATCGTCCGTAATGTAACACCACACACTGTCTTGATTTTGCTTCCTCTGCTAGTCACTTGTGTAACAACTTCATTTACTTCAGTTTAGCTGTCGATATGATCTGTAAATTACTTATAAAATTAATTATTTGAGACTTTTTGGTGCTTAAAATTCAGGTTTGGACCTCGTGCCGCATTGTGCTACGTTCTCTTGCCAGGCTGCGTCTGCTTATACCTCACGTCGCGGTCTAGGGCTAAACAGTCCGCTATTATAAGGGGTTCTTACACCCAAACCTCCAGATATTACACACTCAAATCGGTACCAAATGTTGTATCTCGATGGAGCATCATCCAAAACACCGATTTAGTTCGTGCTATGTGCTGTCGTCCAGTAGAATATGCGTAAGCGGTAGTTAAAAGTAACGGGAAAAGTACGGAGCATTGGAAAAGTGTATCTTTGATGCATAGTCTCGCAGATTTCGTATGGGTGAGTTGATAGAATGTATGGTAGTCGTGCCATGGGTCCAGCGTTCAAACACTACTGATGACAATCTTTTTTAACTGTTTACGTGCGAAACTGTCGTATGGGAGACCATTTTCCTGACACATAATAGGACTTTTCGGAGTATGTAGCAAGTTCTTTTGGCAGTCTCGTTTCGCTTCGTTCCTGCAAAATAGCAAACCTGTAGAGTACAAATGTGTAGACACGTGTGTTGTTTTGTTGCTCATGTCCGATGAAACACCACACCTATCTACACAACTAATTAAGCAACACCAGCTGCTATTCTGTAGCGTGATTTATTGTTACTATCGATTATGTTCTCAGAACATCATCAACTGACTTATGTGCTACGTGTCAGTACACAGTCCTTGGAATATGTGTGAAACAATTTTTATTGATGTGCTACTCTACCGTTAACCAATTCTCTACGTATTTTAAGACGTCGTGGTCTCCTGACCTTCATTGCTTACATATTCCACCCTCACAATCATATTCTGCACATCAAGACGTTTCATTCGAACCCAAACTCGATAGGATAAAGTCAATGTTGTAAGAATTCATGTAAACGATAAGTAAGTAACAGGTGCACACCAGGGTTGAGATACTCAAGGCTGGCGTACACACACATATTCAAGACACGATGGCCACAAGAGCTTTTAGTTTGGGAGAGGCGGACCGCAAGCTGAGAGGCTGGTACCTTCAGAGGACGATTCAGCCTATCTACATTGGACGGCGACCGCCCATGGAGCGGACAGCGTTTGATCGAGTGAAAGGGGAGAATGACCCTGTGTTCGGCTTAAAAGCAAATTCTGCTATATTGTGTGGGAGCGCCCAGCCTACGCATTCTTTACAAACATAGTACGCAGTTTCAGAGGTTTTCACAGGAGACAGCAAACGCCAAACGCTGATGCTACAGATTTCCAGACTGGTCGCTTTAAACAAAACGTCATTCTCCCGTTTTAGAAGAACAATGCTGATTGGCAGACGTAATTCCTGACGCCTTGAGCTGAAGGAGTAATGGAAGAGACCGATAGATATACCCCTTCACGTCTGGCATGGATTGGGGCTGTTCCATTGTCACTCCTGGAGCGATAACACGTAACGAGGGTGTGTGCACTCGTACATGTACTCAAAGAGCGAGGGACAAGTCTCTCCTCAGTACTTCACTGGGAGAGAGGGAGACCAACTCTGTCGAGAGCGAATCAGAGTGCGACTCTATATGGAGTCCTTGCGATTAAGCATTGTTCACTGTGTTGGCCACCACACTTATTGTGTGGTGTGAATGGACAGAGTTATAGTTAAAGTCCTGCGAGCGAAATTTTGAGTGCCATCGTGGTGGACTGGTTATCTGACCGGTGTACCACACCAATAGTTAGACTAAGGGCGAATAGGAGTCCTTGACTTCATCAAGGCATAGGGAGAGTTTGATTGGCAAAGGTCAATCCAGATAGAATGAGAGTTATCTTGTTTGTCAGCAGCGAGTTGCGCAGACAGCAGTCATCACAGCTTACGGTATTGTGCGCTACAGCTCTTGCGAGCCCCATATTTCCTCCACAACAGTACACTTCACTGCATTTCACATGCGACAGCCTCGATCGTACCTAGCAACATTCTAACGGATACTTATTCAAGTTGAGTAGGCGCGGCTCTGAGCCATTCTTCCAAGTCAATAACAACCTTAAACTTTGTATAGAAATTTCATTAGCGAATCCTATCCTTAAGAGGTAACTTCACATTCTGAAAAGAACCCGGAAATAACTTATTCAGTTCATAACTAAAAGTGCCATTGCGATATCTCAGAATTTTTGCAAAATAAATAATAATTTTCGTTAGTGTCATGTTTTTCTTACACTAGCTAGCACTACTCCAGTACCCAAGTATCCCGGTAATTACATAAGAAATTTTGTGAATTTTTGTGTCATTTCCTAACAGCGGACGACTCCAGAAGATGTTTATTGCTGAAGGTTTTTCAGGCATATCTCTTTAGAACGTTAGGAGCGTCTGTCTGATTTCTGCAGTAGTGTAGGGGTGGAAATTGCATCTTGCAGGAGCCACAGGGTAAAGGGTACATCTCAGATTAATCCGTTGCGCAGAATGACAGAATAGCACCCACACGCTCACAGTATGTTTGAAAGCATTCTGTAATGATACGCTCGATACATGAGTACAACATTCCGAATGCCGCTTAATACTGATAGCAGGGTCTAAAATGGAGCACTTCTTGTTTCGTATCACTTTGAACTAACTTGACTACACATTTTTCGTGAATAATTTTAATTATTAGACATGAAAGCAAATGTTGCCAAACTCTCATCAGTGTTTCATGAAGTTGTAGCGTGTTTTCTAGTTTTATGCATACGACAAATAATGTTTTGGATCACCTCGGTTCAGAGGGTTCCAGAACCTCTACAGAAAACTAGAATAGAGATCAAGATAAACATCATTCCCGCCCTTTTTATTCCTCATGAAAACCACACATTGCATGTTGTACCACCATACGGCGAGATCATCAGAGGTGGTGGTCCAGATTGCTATTCACCCCTGTAGCTCTAATACCCAGCAGCACGTCCTCTTGCATTGATGCATGCCTGCATTCGTCGTGGCATACTATCCACAATTCATCAAGGCATTGTTGGTCCAGATTGTCCCACTCCTCAACGGCGATTCGGCGTATATCCCAGGTTGGTGGGTTACGTGTCCATAAACAGCCATTTTCAATCTATCCCAGGCACGTTCGATCGGGTTCATGTCTGGAGAACGTGCTGGCCACTCTAGTCGAGCGATGTTGTTATCCTGAAGCAAATCATTCACAAGATGTTCACGATGTGGGCGCGAATTGACGAATGTCTCGCCAATAAGCTGCCGATATGGTTGCACTATCAGTCGGAGGATGCCATTCCCGTATCGTACAGCCATTACGGCGCCTTCCATGATCACCAGCGGTGTACGTCGGCCGCAAATAATGCAACCCCAAAGCATCAGGGAAGCTCCACCTTGCTGCACTCGCTGGACAGTGTGTCTAAGGCGTTCAGCCTGACCGGGTTGCCTCCAAACACGTCTCTGACGATTGTCCAGTTGAAGGCATATGCGACACTCATCGGTGAAGAGAACGTGATCCTGAGCGATCCGTTCGGCATGTTATTGGACCCATCCGTACCGCGCTGCTTGGTGTCGAGATTGCAAAGATGGACCTCCCCATAGACGTCGGGAGTGAAGTTACGAATCATGAAGCTTATTGCGCACAGTTTGAGTCGTAACAGGACGTCCTGTGGCTGCACGAAAAGCATTATTCAACATGGTGGCGTTGCTGTCTGGTTTCTTCCGAGCCATAATCCGTAGGTAGCGGACATCCAGTGTAGTAGTAACCCTTGGGATCCCTGAGCGAGCCACGTCATCGACAGTTCCTGTCTCTATGTATCTCCTCCATGCCCGAACAACATCGCTTTGGCTCACTCCGAGACGGATGGACACTTCCCTTGTTGAAAGCTCTTCCTGGCACAATGTAACAATGCGGACTCTATCGAATCGCGGTATTAACATTCTAGACGTGGTTGAACTACAGATAACACGTGTACCTCCTTCCTGGTGGGACGACTGGAACTGATCGGCTCTCGGACCCCCTCCGTCTAATAGGCGCTACTCATGCACAGTAATTTACATCTTTGGGCTGCTTTAGTGACATATCTGAACAGTCAAAGGGGCTTAGTCTGTGATACAGTATACACAGTCAACGTCTATATTTACTAGTTCTGTGAACCAGAGTGATGCAAAATTTTTTTTCATGTGTATATATTGAACTATATGTGACGTGACGATGTTCTAACAACGCTTGAAGTTCTGTGGCCACACCTGCAGAATGGACAACAGTGGATTAAAGAAAACACTAGTTAATCCAATTAATTCGAAAAAAAAATAGACTTCACTTCGTTAGATGAAATTAACTTATGAGAACTGAATGCCATGGAAGATGCCACTGAGAACGCAGAGCCTTTGGAATCCCAGTTACGAATAAATTCTCGGAGGAAGTTGAAAATATCACTGAAAAAAGGAGGACAGACGAATGTTAGAAATAAAGTAGCGAATTTATAAAGAGACTTTTGGATGAGAAGAAGAAAAAGCAGCAATTACACCAAAGTAACACCTCAAAAACGCTGTCTTTAATTAGACATAACAGAGAAAGAAGAAGAACGTAAATTTTGATCTGGGGATGTGGACACTTCTATTATGGTGATCAGTTCCTTTCCGAGGGAATTTAAAGTATTGGAATCTAGTTCGACCCGTTACACCTTTAGCGGGCTTTACTAACAGGAAGGACTGTTGTTTCCGGTCACAACAGGTTACTTACTGAGTTTTATACAACAATGCAACAGTATTTCGAGTAGCATTGTGGAGCCCGCCCGGTTAGCCGTGCGGTCTAACGCACGGCTTTCCGGAATGAGAAGGAGCTTCTAGTGCACGGCACGAATCCGCCCGGCAGACTTGTGTCAAGATCTTGTGAGGCGGCCAGTCTCTGGATGGTTTTAGGCGGTTTTCCATCTGCGAGATGGTTCCCCTTGTTCCGCCTCAGCTACACGATGTCGGCGATTGCTGCGCAAACAAGTTCTCCACGTACGCGTACACCACCATTACTCTACCTCGCAAACATAGGGGTTACACTCGTCTGGTGTGAGACGCTCCCTGGGGGGGGGGGGGGTCCACCGGGGGTCGAACCGGACCATAATCATGAAAGAGTGGTTCGGTGGGGGGCGACGGAGGGGTGAAGTGGACTGCGGTAGTCGTTGTGGGGTTGTGGACCACTGCGGCTGCGGCGGGGACGGAGACTCTCCGTCGTTTCTAGTGCCCCGGTTAACATACAACATAATACAACGTTGTGGAACACAACAATTTTTACTTTACTTCTAAGCACGATCATCTATCACCTTTTCGTATACCAGAAGACATCTCAGAGTCAATAATCCACCTGTTTATAGTCTACATGTATTTTAAATGAAATGAAACATAGCAAATATTCTTCCAGACAACCTACAAACTTTAATTAACAGTCTATTCGTGCCACAAACCTCTGCTCCCCTGGGCATGTGCCACATTACCTTCATCGGCTTGGTCACAGAAAAAGCCATACATTTGGCGATGGACGTGCTTACTGCAGGCAGACGCTCCATTTGCCACCTGTGGTTGACCCGACATTATCGCCATTGCAGATACTGCATTAGTACTGAGCTGACAGGATAGGGCTGCTATCGACCGCGGAGCGTGCCCTTAATTGGCGTCCTGAATGAGGGCGGTAGGGGTGCTAGTTGAGCCGTCCTGTAACCCGATGCGACGTATGTTCATTAGCATGGCGTCTACGGAGGCTCAATGGACTGAACTAGCTGACAGTGTCAAGCTACGAAGACCTTCCCAAATACTGAATCTTACTTCACTAATAGTGGTCCTAGATATTCGTCTTTCTATTACACTAATTCACATTTGCAATTGTTCTTGTTCTATACGGCTGCTGTCCTAAGTCATTCCATTCACAATCATTACAGGCAGCGAAACAACGTCGTATACGATGACAGAGCGTTGGTACAGTGGACTAATATGTGGACTAACCAGACATGGTATACGCTGTCATTGTAGCGAAAGCATCAGATGGAACAGAATAACTAATACATCATCGTTTCTTACGTTCTTTAGTATTAGTGCAGGCAATATAGACTATTGCTGCCCAGTAAATATACATACGCAGGAAATAATTTTATTCAATGTTGGGCATCCCAAATAAGCGTTTAATAAGTTTGTGATGAATTCTGGCTTCTGCTAAGGCTTTGAGGCCCGAAAAACCACGAACTTTTTCGACATTTTTCAATTTTTCTTGTAACTCGAAAACGATACATCGTACAGAAAATTCACAAAAAATAAAAAGTGAAAGAGCATAAAACTTCGTGTAGTTAAAATATGTTCAGCCGTTTACCCAGTAGATTGTCAAACAATGGCAGTTCTTATCGTCTCGGCGGAAAAGGGAGCTATGCTAAAGTTCCGAGGCCTGTAACTTATAAACAGCTACTTGAAGTAAAAAGCATCATGCACAAAGTCGTAGGGCATCAAATTCTGCGTAAAAAGTACTCCTAAATCTTAAAATTAACTTGCATCTTTGTATAGATACAAGTGAAAACGCCGGAGTATTGACAATCCTAAATTTGTGCTAAGACATTTTTGTGAAGTCTAATTACTTCTGAACCCAAAATAATATATATTCATTCAAATATTCAGATATGAAGGCAGTTTAGTTACCTACCTAGGCAGTTAGTCTTATGTATTAATATTAATTACTTACCATGTCAGTCCATGATGATATTAACAGGTTAAAAAACGAAAGAGAACCATACATAACGAAAGAATTTATTAACAGAAAAATTAATTAAAACATGAAATTAACGAAAGCCGTATTACAACCGTTTTTTAAGTATTTATTTTTTGTTTTTTATCATTCAATTACGATTTTTGTCTGCTTGTTGGGGAAAATGGAGCCCTTGAAGAAACAGTCGTCCAATTCTTCGTCTTCTTCTGGCATGGGATTTAAATCGATTTCCTCCTTGACGATGTCAACCTCATTGTCGATTTGCTTTGAGGATGATGCCCCTTGCCGTCGCTGCTCTATATTTTGGCGCTTTACAAAATCTTTCCTGCGGAAACAAGCTGCATGGCATCCCTTCTCCCTTGTGTAGGATATTGTGTTGAGCTGTGCCTGTGGCGCTGGTGGTTGGGTGGTTGTAGTGGGAATCAGACTGTTTTTTTTTTTTTGTCTTCCCCATTTCAGTGGATACATCTACTTGTTCCTCCAAATCTGAGAATGCAGATAGACCCTGAGGGGCAGCCGGAACACGACAGCATCAGAGGGAAGCAAGCGTGCTGAACCCAAGTTATTATTTTTCAGTAAAGCTCTGTGGAACAGTTGCAGACGAATTACATCCAAAGGTTTGTAGCTACGACCTGTGTAGTCACACACAATGAACAATTCGAGTTCTATTGAAATGTGTTTATAAATTTAATTTTTTCCTGTCGAGAAAATGAAGAATTGGTGTCGCAGCCACTGAAGGTTTTAAAAATTAACACATTTTTTTTCATCTTCAATTAGATTAAAACTATTGGTTACGCAAAGACTGTGTCATGGTTGCCTTTTCCAGTTTCCTCAAGGAAGATATTGGTGACGGGTTCTGCCTGCTAACTACAGTGATGTATACGGCCAGTCAGCAGCTCCAACAAAGCAGTATCTTCACCAATGAAAACGTTGCCTTCCTGTTACGTCTTTATACGGGTTATACGGGTGTGTCAACAATCAAGGAGTCTGCGTCCTCAATAGCGCGCCCGACCTGACACCCTTCACATACAATTCTTCTGTCAAAACTGAGATAAGACGCTTTTCATTAAGCTCGTTTAGCAAGAAACGCTCTTTTGTAGTAATTAGTGACATTATTTCATCAAATAAAGCTGAAGTGGTTGACATAGCGTGGGCTCTTGGAGCAAGTTCATAAGATTTTATACTTTCCTCAGTTCCCTCCTCAGGTTATCCATCAAACACTGTGGTGTTCTCTGACACAGTACACAAACTTTTAAAAATCATAGTATTTATTTTTTATCTACTGTTTTTTGATTATTTATTTTGCTATAATATTTTTGTAGAGGATGGAGGAAAACATTTCATCACTATTCCACAAAAGTCGGTGTAAGAGGAAGCCACCGTCAAGGACGAAGTCCGTGTTGCTTGCGATTTTAATAATGAATGGGTTGAAGAGTTTAAGGAGATCTGATATTCTTGTCTTGCTCTTTATTCTGCCGTCATCAAAAAGAGTTAATGAGTAGGTGGCTAATTCAAAGGTGAAGAGCCGCGCGTGGTAGCCGATCGGTCTAAAGCGGATTGTCACTGTTCGCGAGTTTCCCCCCGCCGGAGGTTCGAGTCCTCCCTCGGGCATGGGTGTGTGTGTGTTTGTTCTTAGCGTAAGTTAGGTTAAGTTAGATTAATTATTGTGTAAGCCTGGGGACCGATGACCTCACCAGTTTGGTCCCATAGTGCTTACCACAAATTTCCAAATTTCCAAAGGTGAAGTATGACTCAAACTGTTGTGACTTCGTATTATCAAAAGGGATTCGATGGAAAACTGTATCAGGGTTGACAGGGGCTGGTCCACCATTCATCTTGACTGTAGAATTTGCGTCTAGAAGGGGCAATATTCGGTTCTTTTCAGGAACTGCACTTCCTGAAAGTTTTTTCTTCACTATATTACTTTACATACACGGTGTATAATTACCGTAAACACAACCAAATAACACAAAACGCTATAAATTTTCTACTTCAATAATTGAATTAATAAATAGATCTAATGACTTAGATAGTTAAGTATCTAATTGCATTGCCCTTAATTTTGAATTTATTTGTCGAATATCGGTAATTTTGGGTACAAAGGCAATTTGATTTCACAAAAAAGCCTTAGCAGGAATTGAGCTTGTATTTGTCTCTTTGCAAAAGTGTCAATGAATTTTAAAATTTAGGAGCTCATTTTACGCAGAGTTTGATGCTCTACGACTTCCATGTTCAACATTTCATTTCGACAAGCCGTGTTTGTGCTACAGCAGTTGGAACTTGAGCATAACTCACCTTACTGCCAAGATGATAAAAACTGCCAACATTTGATAATCGATTGTGGATAAACAGCTCAACCGTTTTAACTTTCAAGGTCATCCTACGCGATATTTTATGCTCCATCGATTCCGTGTCTTGGGATTTTTTTATACGACGTATTGTTTTCAAGTTATGAGAGAAAACCTGAAAAAAGTCCTAAATTTCGTGGTTTTTCCGTCCTCAAAAGCTTAGCATAAGCCAGAAACCGTAGCAAACCCATTTAACACTTTATTATGGCGCCTAACGTAGATTGAAAATATTGCCAGCTTGTGCATATTTATTGGACAGCGTGGCCCTTTTTCGGGCTAATTTCTTTGGACTGTGAACCAATTTTTTAAAAAGTAAACTGTGAACATTAAGTAAACAGAAGTAATGCCAGAAACCATCGAAACAAAAATAAAACTGCGAAGAGCAGACAGTGATGTCACGATCTTTTGGCGAAAATTCCCTTCAGGCCAAAAGTAGGTATAACAGAAGAACTAGTGATTGGAATGAACAAAGAAAGGATAAACAAAACGTGAAGGTGATAGGAGCGTCATGAACACAGTACAGGTAGTGATTGAGAAATTGTGGAACATGGCAATAACAAAGCAAACATAAAATAGAATGGCGATTTTTATGTTGAAGCCGTTATTACGGTACCTGTCACAATTAAGGAAAATTTGTTTTTGATATTCTCAAGTATTTTGTAGAAAATACTTAATTAGGTATTTATGACAGACTCTCACGAATGATTCCCGTTCTGTTGATGGCGTCCATTAATTTCCTACTGTTGCAGAATCCTGGAGTTTCTGTTATAACATTTAGCCTAGCCCGATTTCTAGATAATGATGGAAGACAACAATCAGGTCGCCGGTCGCTGGTGGCCGAGCGGTTCTAGGCCCTTCAGTCTGGAACCGCTTGACCGCTACGGTCGCAGGTTCGAATCCTGCCTCGGGCATGGATGTGTGTGATATCCTTAGGTTAGTTAGGTTTAAGTAGTTCTAAGTTCTAGGGGACTGATGACCTCTGATGTTAAGTCCCATAGTGCTCAGAGCCATTTGAACCATTTTTGAACAATCAGATCGCGAGTTGTCGAATTACACGAATATAGAAGCAAAAAGACGGTTTGTCGTAGCAGACTTATCTGTAGCATAGCTAGAGATCTAGGCTAGCCTGAAATCCTACCGTTTGGTTTTGAGTTGGCGAAGACAAGAGGCTTACCTCTGGTTGGGATGCAACAGTTTCGGTTGACATGGAGAAGCCATAGGAATGAGATAGTGGAAAAACTGTATGTGGTGACAGATCGATCAGTAGTGCAGCCAGAGGTTAAATTAGGTTGGAATGCAACAGCTTGGTTCTGAATTGGCGAAGCCAACGAATGTGACAGCCAAAAAGCTGTCTGTGGTGACACACAGATCTGTAGTGTAGCCAGAGGTCTAAGTTAGTTTTGAAGGCATGGTTGTGAGTTGGTGAAGCCAATAAATGTGACAGCGAAAAACCTGTCTGTTGCGACAGACTAATGTAGGTCTACCTTAGGTTTGAATTTAAGAATTTGTTCAAAAAAGCCAAGAAAACAACAGGTGCTGAAAGACTCACCCGTAGCATATGCTGAATGAAAGTCTATCCTGAATGTGAAAATTTCGTCGTGGGTTTTCGAATGAAACTAATGTCAACACGGAAGTGCTGTATTATAGTATATCGAGATATAACCTACTAGCATTACTGATTTTGCTGAATAATTGGACGCCGTCGTACAATGACAACTTAATGAAACAAAATACCAGTTAATGTTGAATATGAACGAGTACTGTCATTGGATGAGGGCAACATAATGACTACTGAACACATTCAGGTTGCTGGCTGATTACTATTTGGCTATTAGTTCGGAATATGTCTCGATTCATGATTCCCTCGTTGTCAGAAATAAGTTGCTAATTCAGAATCTAATGTAAGCTGCATTTACTTCCGAAGTAAATAATATTTACGAGAATATTGACTATTTATGTGTGACTAATTTGCTATACTGACTTCCCATCATCCATGGCTGAGGCCGTTATTAACAACAGCAGACTTTGGAAGAGTTCCAGAGACAGTAAGCACACTTCAAGTTAACCGTACTCTTTTGTGCGATACTTTCGGCCTCTTTCGTTTAGCAGCACGTTTTTTACATGCATAGTATTTTCTGAGATTTCCGTCCATTTCCTTACGATTAACCTATATTTGTTAATTTGATGATTTCTGTCATTTTAAACAGATATCGGTAGTGACTGTCGTCAGTTATGATTCGATTTGGTGTCCAACAGTTCATCTACAGTGTTTTTAAACATTCCGATCTTCTTGTGGTATATATATGTCACTGAAGTGTATTTTCGAAATGTTTCCGTTGTAACGAGAAAAATTGCTTCCCAGTTCTTGCTGTACCTCCTGACGTTCATTATGGCTGAAGAGAGTGTATTGACGATACAATCTCTTCTGTTTTCCTTCTGACAATTATTTCTTATTGATTTCGTTGCAATATTCTTAATTCGAAGTATTAGTTTTCCGAAGTGGTAAATTGTCTCACTCAAATATGCTTCTTTTTATTAGGTTCACGAAATCAACGGATATGGCGTCGCAGTCCGCCTTTATTCGGGGCGTTTGTGGCGTGTTTCTCACGTCGCTCGCCAAAGCGGACGACACGGATCAAACTTTCCTCTTCATCCGACGCGTTCAATAAAGTTGACGGTTTACTTGGGCATTGTGTGGAATCCAATCATAGCTGCCACGCCCCACGTTGCCTTTCAAGGTGATGGATTGAGAACTGTTGACGTCACAGCCGCTACCATGGACATAGAGGGTGAGTTAGCTGCCGCTACTGATGTAATTTTATGCAACCCGCAGTGTTATATCTGGCTTTCAAAAACAACGAGCAAATTTTCATATTCTCTCCCTCGCTACGCCAAAATTATTAGTTCTACAGAAAAAAATGGACAGGGCCCTTTTTTTTTGTAGGAAATTTAATGTAGTTAAATTCTGTATCGGGATACTTTTTCATTAGAGGCAGTAGTTTTGGAGTTGTCAAGGAAGACATACCAAAGTGACCTTCAAACGCACCCTCACTCCCGCACTCAGCCCGCACAGATCAGGATTTATAGCACGCTGTCCGTGGCACTCCCTCCTGCAGCTGTACAAAAATTTCTGACTAGGCGAACTACTCATGATATTCGATCTTTTATGGCTTTCATTGATTGGCGTTTTTATTCCACCGGCTTAATCGAGCGCTTACAAACTGTAAAACTGACGTGTGTGTAAATTTGATATAAAAATTTTGTGAATTTTAACACCATGCGAGGGTCGACCACAAAGTAAGTTCCGTGCGGTTATATAAAACGAACGTGTACAGATAGAGGAAAAATATTTATTGTACAAAAATTTATAACTGTTAAACTACTTCTCTACATTGCTTCCGACATTATGTAGGCACTTGTCATAGCGTCACACAAGTTTTGTATGCCTTCTTCATAGAAGGTTCCCGCCTGTGTATTCAGCCATGTGGTAACATGTTGTTTCAGCTCATCGTCATCGTTGAAGTGTTGACCACCAAGGACAGATTTTAGGTGTAAGATGGTGCAAATGGCTCTGAACAGTATGGGACTTAACTTCTGAGGTCATCAGTTCCCTAGAACTTAGAACTACTTAAACCTAACTAACCTAAGTACATCACACACATCCACGCCCGAGGCAGGACTCGAACCTGCGACCGTAGCGGTCACGCGGCTCCAGACTGTAGCGCCTAGAACCGCACGGCCACTCCGGATGGCCAACTGAAGAAAAATCAAGACATGACAGTAGGACCTTTCCAACTGGAAAAAGCATTCGAGAATATGAAGTGGTGCAATACATTCGAAACTCTGAGAAAAATAACGGTATAGTGAAGGATAGGTAGTAACCAAGATGCTAAAGAACCAACAGGGAGGAACAAGATTGTAGGACCAAGAACGAAATGCTCGGATTAAAAGGATGTAAGACAACGATTGAGACTTTCGCCTCTTCTTGTCAACGTACGCATTAACGAACCAATAACGGAAATAAAATATGGGTTCAGGGATGGGACTGAAATTCAGGCTGAAAGGACATTAACGACAACATTCGCAAATATTGTCATCCTCAGTAAGAGTGAAGAAGAATTACAGGAACTCTTGAATCGAATCAGTACAGGATAAGGATTGAGAGTAAACGTAAGGAAGAGGAAAGCGATGAGAATCAGCAGAAACAAGAACTACGAGAATCTTAACATCAGAATTGTTGACAACGGAGTAGACGAAGTGTAGGAATTCTGCTACATACGCAGCAAAATAACCCGTGATAAACGGAGCAATGAGAACAATGAAAGCAGAGTATCACTGGCAGAAGTGGCTTTCTTGGCCAAGTGTCTACTACTATCTACATATCTACATTCACATGTATACTCCGCTAGCCACCTAGCGCTGTGTGGCGGAGGGCACTATTCGTGCCGAAGTCATATTTCCCCCCCTCTGTTCAACCCGTGGATCGCGCGAGGGATAAACGACTGTCTGAACGCCTCAGTACGAGCTCTAATTTCCCTTATCTTTGAGTGGTGATCATTGCGCGATTTGAAAGTTGGTGGTAATAATATATGCTCCATATCTACTTCTACTGTCAAACAAGGACCTTAATTTGAGGAAGGAATTTCTAATGTGTGTTTGGAGCAGAGCATTATATTATAGTAAATCCGGTACAAAAGAGGATCGAAGCGTTGGAGGTGTGGTACAACAGACAAATGTTGAAAATATTAGGTGGACTGGTAAGATAAGGAATGAGGGGGTTCTCCGCAAAATCATCAAGGAAAGGAACAGGTGAAAACGACAGGAAGAATGGGCAGGGTGATACGACATGTGTTAAGACACCGGGAAGGACCCTACATGCTACTAGTAGGAGCTGTAGACGCCAAAAATTGTAGAGGAAGACAGAGATTGGAATAAACAATACAACAAATAATTAAGCTACATTGGCTGCTCTGAAATGAAAAGTATGAACACTGATGACTAAGAAGAAAAGTGCAATTTAGTCTGGCTGTATCGTAGTAACGGTGTTGTAAGCATCTTATGAGCTCCACTTGGTAACATTGGTGTAGTGACGAACACTGTACCTCTGCACTGAATCTTGAGTAAGACTGATCTGAAGATATTTATCAATCAACTGAAACGATTTACAGTAAATTATAATTTAATGTTTTATTGTGGCCAAATCGCTTTGTCTTCGTCACTCGACGATGTCATGCTTTACAAACATTCATTTGTATCAAAGAAAAATCCCCATCCGTGGGTCACGTGCATCCACGTCTCACACCTATGTGGTGCAATAAATTATCACGCGGGGCCACGTGGTATTTCCTTTCATCCGTCATTAATCGTGCTAACGCCGACGTTTCATTTAGCATAATAAATTAAATAACTGCGGGAGTAATTAATTCGAGGCTGGACCATCAATCACGGCTTCTCACCTGCAGGTTAGGCCGCCCGCTTGACGCCACACCACGGGCTAACCACACCAGGCGTCCTACGGCAGCTGGCGTAGGCAGGCTTCCGGCATCGTGGTGAGCGCCATCTGTCCAGTCTAAAAAGCATGATCGCAAACATGTACTAGGTATTCCAGAGAGTAAGTTCCAAAACAGCAATGGATGGGAAATTCCTAAAGTTTGAAAGGCCATTTGTATGAGAAATGTGAGAATTTGCTATGTGTGTTTCCTAGCGTAGTAATTCGTTTTATTTATTTATTTGTTTGCTTTTATTTATTTGTTTAATCTGATAAACATAAGGCCCTCTCTTACATCGGTCTAGCCCCTCACACATACGGTACCTTTTGTTACATCGTAATTATCTAAGAAGTAACAATTTAGTAAGACCAACGGTATTCAAATGATTTGTCTCTACGCAGAAAATGTGTGTAAATAGTTGTGATTAATTACTAATAATGTTAATACTAGCATTACTGGTACTGCTGCTGCTGCTGCCGCTAATAGATCTGCATTTCTCACAGCTTGACCGACACTGTTTTGCTTCTGCTTGTGAGCAATATGATTCTCAGGAATGGTGATTCATGAGCTGTTTTGGTTCTTCAGCTAGCCATGGTGCAGGTTTCCTTCTTACTTTTCCAGTCTTTAGGGGAGCACATTCGTCGTTGAGTAAGTTTGTTAGTAAACGCATCAAGCTTTTGTGAAGTTTTTGCTTATCTCCGAGAAGGGAATAGACGGCGTCCCCAAACTATTTCTTGTGCCTCAATTGCAAATTCAGATAAATTAATGCGTATGTAGTCAGTTGCGGCTCCGAACTGGGGCGTTCTAGGGAGTGCATCATGAAAATTATATCATAGGACATGTACCAGTTGCAGATATTTGAGGGTACAAATTACTCAGATTGAGGATTTAGTTGCAAATATAGCTATGTGGCTACTGTTCATATGAGGGTAGCAGCAAGCTGAAGTAGTGACACATTGGAAGAAGAAAACGTGCACTCGGATTTTATACTGAAGGGGAAACTGTACAGAAAATTTACATTTGTGTCACCAGTTACAATTATATGCTTGTACGTAGATTTGAGACTTGAAAGAGCAGTTTCGAAGCAGACAATCCCAACCGTATTTGAAGGTTCGTAGAGGACACATGTCAAGCACTTTCTGTTAAGGGATTTGATTTCTATGAACATATATTCCACCTGTTTATCTTCACTGCTGTTGGATGTGCGGAGCACAGTACGGGTTAAATCTTGCACTGTCGGTGGATGAATTTTCATGTGAGCCAGAAAAAGATGAAAGCAACGTAGTCTACTTATGAAAGTAATGTCTTTGGCGGCTGTCCACACTATCGGCGGAGAAATACGACGCGCAGGTAGACGCAGTGCGGAAGCAGAAAGTGTCACAGGTTTGTGAGCGCCATCTGGAGGATGGTGCTGGACACTCAGAGGCGCCAGTCGAATGTTTGTACCTGTGTGATGCCGGTCTCTCGCGGTATTTGTTGTGTACCTCTTGCTTTGCACACAAGAGTAGTTGCAATACCTCTCATGAATAGTGTCTATGTAGAGTTGTATACTGTAGACTATCGTAGTTGCAATGCCTCTCATGAATAGTGTCTATGTAGAGTTGTATACTGTAGACTACCGCAGACTATCATTAGTAAGCGTAGACTAGGTGCAGTTTTGGTCATTTAAGATTGCAACTGCATTATCTTCTTCACAATAGGTGTGTTGCATAACTATTAGGCGTTACCTCATTTCGATCACTTTGTTTGCATATGCGATCAATGTCTTACTGGATTCCCCTAGAAACTAGAAGTGGTTAACTGTCTAGAAACTCAGGGAGGATGCACAAAGGGCAGAGTAACCTATGGGATGTTGTTGTGGTACGTAGTTAGCATCCTGTTGGTTACTTGAAAATAAACGATATTGTTAGGAAAATTGAAGTTGTCAATGTTTCATTTTATTCAAAACTGTTGATTTATAACGTGAAACAAAGGAATGTTGTAGAAGAAACTAAAACAAAAAGGTAGCAGATTTATCACCTAGGGCTAGAAGATATAGTTTCCTCAAAAAGCAGTAAGATAAAAAGAAATACAAAACAGAAATATATCAATCATCGCTTCAGTACTCTGTATAGCTAATGCAAAACGTGTTTCTGTTCTTTATAAACAACTTTCGCACCTTGCCTTTGATCATGGTGATGAACGTTCTATCGAGTACAAAATTGCATAGCTTTCTTATACTTCTGCGTATACACTGTACTTGCATCGAAAATAATTGCTTGGTTATGCAATTTACATTTTGCAAGGATATAAAGTACACAGTAGACAAATACTGAATGACTAATGGTTCTAATTATGTGCAGGAGAATCACACATACAAAAAATAGAGAGACTTTGTCTGTTCCCAATTTCTCTCTCACGTATTTATTTATGTTTCTTTTCTTACCAACGCTATCAAGAATACCTATAATTCTACTATTTACTACTTCGTTTATATACTGTATTAGAACTACCAAGCTGAAGTTTTAGTAGAGCGCACGTCTGTGTGCGTGTGATCCGTCTAATGAACGTACCAGCTCTATAGAAAAGTGGTTTCAGCGAGTGCTTTCAATCATTTTCATTTAGATTGTTTTGAGATACGAAGGTTATTAAAGACCATCTTTTACACTAAAGTCAGTTAATATCACCAGAATGACTTACACTCAGTGATGCAGCTAATTCTTCTCTCGTGCCTTACATGTGTCAAGCTGAAATGTTCTTAAGAAACAGCAACAAGCTTTTAGTTTTCCTTGCAGATCAGCTCCGATTGTGCGGCTAGATTTTCGCCAAATATTGCACCAACTGTAGCAGAAAACATTCGACAACGGTACCAGAATTTTCAAGAGAATATTTGTCTATGTATGAGGGAATCCATAGGACATCTTTGGCCACTCCTATCCCCCCTCCCATCACGACCACCATGCAACTTCACGGTGTACACCATACGCGACAGAGTATTGCACGTACTCCTACCTAGGACCAATCGTCGTTCAAGTCGAGACAATGATTCCTCATATGACTATCGAGTCTGTTTGGCAGCGATTTTACCGTGTATGCAGAATCAAATTGCTGCAACGCCCTCATCATGACGATGAATAACGTGGACATTTCTGTGAATTTGTTCGAAACGTGGAGATAGAAGAGAACAATTTCATTCCACGTGTAGCGTTCAGTGACGAGAGTACGTTCCATTTAAGCGCAAAAATGAGAGTTTACTAATTTTATTTATATATAGGGAATACAGCAACTACCTACCAACGTCGAGCACGAGAGGGAGAGTCTCCAAACTTTGTGAAGGTGCAGATCTTCTTACTTTAAATTTGCTTATTCATTCGAAGTTTTCAACGTCCCATAAGCCTGCGATATACGCCGAGACTTACGAAAAGGCCGTAGCAAGAAAGGGCAAAATGGAATACCTAACTGAAATTTACTAAACAGGATGTGCGTAATGGGGTATAGTTGTAGCGGCAGACATAGTCTGTGATCATGTAGTTCACATATTAGTTTGCAGAACACACAATTCATTACTTGGAACAATGCAATATAAAATTCGTCAAAATTCTAACATCCAGTCAGTTGAAAAATGAAAAATAATTAGAGTTCATGTTTGCCCGAATTAAAGCGTTAACGTAATGAACTGTTCAAAACGTATTTCTGCTGTAACACGATTTTTGTGGCAGGGAGCTGAAATACTTCGAAAATGTTCAGACAGCCCCACACCTAATCCAAAAAACTCTCTGCAGCTGCTCAGAAAGCAAAGTCCAGCACATACATGAAAGTTAAACTTCGTTGGCAAGTTTGCACCATGGAATTGCTCGATCTACTCGGTGTTGAAACAAGATCCGAAACTCGCCGTAAAATTATCAAAGTACTTTTACAACACGCCGCTGCTTCGCCGGAAACATCATAAGTCCATAGCTTACTAACCTTCCGCAGATCATAGAATCAATCAAGTGGAGTTGGAGCATCTTCACTGCGTGCTACCTCTCGTCCTAAAATTCCCACGCCTTATATATAGAGTGTCCTAGAAACGTTGCAACAATCTTCGAGGGGTTGTAGAGGGTGTCTTGAGTAACAAATCGTGGATAGGAAGACGTGTCTGGGAACGTCGTCAAAAGACGCTACAGAGCGCTGAAGTTACACGTGCTGGCCCCTGCCGCTAGGCCACCCCTTCGGCATCAAATGTGACTGTACTCCTATGCTGAAAGTACGAGGGCTGTCCAGAAAGTAAGTTACGATTGATCGCGAAATGAAAATCACAGTGAAAATCAGAAATGTTTCATTTGTAACAGTTAGCTACACCTTTCAGCTACTTCTCTACGTAGTCGCCGTACTGACTTAGACATTCGTCGTAGCGTTGTACCAACTTTCCACTACCCTCATCATAGAAGGCAGCCGCCAGTGCTTTCCGCCAATTCTCTACGATGGCCTAAAGCTAGTTGTCTGTGCCAAAATGTTGTCTTCATAGCCAGCGGTTCGTTTGAGCAGAGATGAAACTCAGTGGGAGACAATTACGGGCTGTATTGTGGGTAACCAAACATTTCCAATTGAAACGATGCAGGAACATCTTTATTGCCCCTGCAGAATGAGGCTGAGAATTGTCTTGAAGAAGAAACCGCACGACAGTTATGTAATGTTGGTTGCATAGCTTCAGGGGAAAATTCTCACAAGGCCCTCGTACTTGGCGGGAGACACTATTTTCTACAACATCTTTACGCGCTCACTAAGAGCTCAGGAATGAAAAGAGCGACATAATTCTACCTAAAGTCATACTAGAGACACTGCCCAACACATCTTTGCAAAGCTTTACCGGATTTTCATAGTCGTTTCCATTTCATGACCGATCGTAACTTACTTTCTGGACAGCCCTCGTACTTCTAGGCGGAACGTCTCGCAGTGCTGTTTGTTACTCAGTGATCGCGACTGACTGCCACGACTGCCAGTGGAGAACATTCAGCTAGCTACTGCTTAGGCAGGTATTACTTCGTACGAGTGCGATTGTCTGTTGCCTCTGTGGATGACAGTTCGCAAGACGGTTTCCATCAGCAGTCTATTTATTTCGTGGAAGCTTCAGAAATATTCAATGTTTTTCGGTACACATGAGAAAAATAAACTGCAGAGGAAACCTGCGTCTGAAACTCTCACCCATCAGGGCAACAGATATTTTAACTCACAGGCGACAAGGTATGTTTACGCAGCAGCTAGTAACATCTCCTCCACTCATACAATGAAGGCTTTCACGACCGGATGTTTCAGCTGCTGAGAATTCTTCCGGGTTGTATGGCCGTGGCCATGGAACTCTTCAATCCCTGACGTTTCGTCCAAGGCTACGTTGGACATCTTCGGAAGTGCTTCTGGTTGTGCTGAATCTTGCCGAGTGAGTCGAGAAGACTCAGCACCTCTGCACCTCCGAAGATGTCCAACGTACCCTTGGACGAAACGTCAGGTGTTGAAGAGTTCCATTGACCACGGCCATACAACCCGGAAGAATTCTCAGCATCTCCTCCACTGGTGATCATGGGAATCGCAGATCACTGAATAACAAGCAACATTGCAGTACATTCCACATATGGTTCGTCAGGGTACGAAGTCACGTTTACTGCCAGAGGAGTAGCTCACAAGGGGAAGGCCTCAGACACGGCCAACCGATTCGGCCCAAATTTAGCAGGTCGCTTGTGTAGTACCTAAAACGAAGGAATCTATTTTGAGTCAACACCCCCGCGTTTTGGAGAAAATCACCCCTAAAAGTTATGAAGAGCAATCTACTCAAAATTGGCGGGATCGATAGATAATTGTAAATAGAGCACTTTTCATTAGGAGGTATGGGATCCGAAAACGAATACTATTCCAGAAATCGAGGAAAGAAACTTTTACAATTGTCGCTTCTGTACCCACATGATAAACGCGTTTTCCCGACAGCACCGATAGCGCAACGGCTTAGGTAACTGGCTGGGAATTGGAGATCCCTGGTTAGAATCTCGAAGAAACCTAGCGGATGTTACTCTTTTCGTTTGTGTTTTTCCATATCTTAATTGATAGGGATAGGAGGGTTAATAAGGCAAGTAAATCAATAAGGACTGATAATAATGAGGTAGGCAAATAAATTTCTCGAACCTCTTGGTGTAGGAAACAAATAAATGTTACTCCAGGTCACTTTACAATGGCTCTTTTAATCACTGTTACGTGTCCTCACTTTTCGTCGAACAACTAGATGGATGGTACTTGTATAAAAATTTGAAACAAATATACTCACGGCACCAAGAACATCTAATGAATGCAGTCATTCGACAGCTACACTGTTCATTCCGAAGAGTCAGCGGAAAACAAACTTGCTTTGCATTTAAAAATATGTCGGGATTTAATTTTGATGCGTACCACGCATACGATATCATTGCCTAAAAAATCGGTGCTGAAAGGTGGTTATGGAGTATGCTGTGAATGGTTATTGCATCCGTACGGTTGTGCAGTTCCAGCTAGGTTTCCAGAAGCACACTGCAGTTCTGAAGAATGGAAATGAAGTTTTTAACCTGGCGATAGAAATAAACATCACACGGCTGGCACACAGGTGTGCAGTTTGGCGGCCGGCCGCGGTGGTCTAGCGGTTCTAGGCGCTCAGTCCGGAGCCGCGCGACTGCTACGGTCGCAGGTTCGAATCCTGCCTCGGGCATGGATGTGTGTGATGTCCTTAGGTTAGTTAGGTTTAAGTAGTTCTAAGTTCTCGGGGACTGATGACCATAGATGTTAAGTCCCATAGTGCTCAGAGACATTTGAACATTTTGCAGTTTGGCGGTGTTATTTTTACTATGCACATCGGCTGACCCTCGCCATCTATAAACATTGTGCCATATTTGTAGTATTAATTTGTCCACTCCAGGAATCCAATATTAGACAAAACTTGTTATCAGAAACGTTTGGTTTTAAAACATTCTCAAGAAATGTTCTGTAAATCGCATTCGTCAGTTTCCGGGATTTGGAACCGGTAATATAAACATTTTTGAAAGAGTCGGGTAAACGATTGACCTCTTCTATAACCCGAGGACCCAATGTAACATTCGTTTCTTGTAAACACAGGAAAACCTTAGGCAACACTTTTCCAGAGGCTGTGATGGCATATTGCACCATGCACGAACGTGTTAGTTTGTTTTCACTACCAACTGCAACAAGGGCTCGTTTTTCTCCATTATGCGATAACGTGCGACGAATGTTCCCCCGATACTCGCATCATGTTTGATCGGTGTTCATCACGTAATCACGATTAAAACCGGTTATAAATGACGCCGTTTTCGTGTTGAAAAGAGCCGCCACTTTCTGTATATCTTCTATATTTTGTACCTCTTTATGACAGACGTATTTAGTGATGTGCCGTTGACGAATTTTATACTCCGATTTGAAATTTCTTGCCCAAGATAATGAGGCAGCAAACGTAACATCCTTGTTGGCCGTATACTGAAGAGCTGCACCTGCATCCCACTCCTGAAGTATTCTCGTAGTTACATTCTCGTTACGTCAACGAGATTCGACAAATCGTTCATATGTCCACTTATTTATTGCCTGGTATTTGTCGTATCTTGTCCCTCCTTTTAGCGATATCACTTTCCCACAATTTCAAGTTCTTCTTCCTTTTCAGGGCTGTTGTAGCTCCATTCTTTTGCAGTGTTTGTAAGTTCCAATTTGGATGATTCCTGGCTAGCGCTACCGCCTTTACTTTTACTTCAAGGGGTATAGCGCTGTAGTTAAATCGTTTAGTAACCGTTTCGTAACGCTCATCGGGAACAGATGAAGAACATATTCCCAGTGACGCGGAGATTTCCGAAGTGTTATGACCATTTTGCGATTCACTAGTCGGGATATCTTCCACTGAATCACCTTCTGCTTCGTCTTCATGGTATAGTACTTCAGTATCAAGAAAAGTCATTTCGTTCATTAGCTCCAAAAATCTCTCGACGATAGCCGCTCCTATCAATCTGGAGCGCCGAGAAACAGACCTCGCTGCTTCTGGTAGTCCATTGATAATGCATCTGTATTGCAACACTTTTACAAACCAAAACACAGCGACTGTAACTTCCCGCTTGCCATCGTCTGTGACAGGCTCCCAACTATATATTACAGCGCTAGTCGAAGGGTGTACATCCTCCATTACTCTAATTATGCACCTGAAAGATATGACAACAAATAAAAACTAGTTACTACGGCATAAACAGACGAGCTAATTACTACAAACTACATACAGTACTCGTCATATGTTACTTACGGGATAACACTGTATTCATTCTCAAATCGTATTTCACTCGGCACATTAACGATGGAAAAATCACATCATGTATCCGCGAGGGTCGCGGCAGCTTAATGACGGAAAACAACTCCTTCCGATTGATTTCTGTAAGGCTCGTGCTGGACACCTTCTCTCTTCCAGATTCACAACTATGATATGGCGAAGAGGCAACCGGGACAACATAAATCTCCCCGCGTGCATTCTGTCCCGTGCCTCGCTGTAAACAAGCGTCGCGTGGTTGGCTATCTGTGATCCCTCGTGAGGAATTCGAAGCACTCTTATTCGTAGTTGTTTTAATGTGACAAGGCTTTAAAGTTTAATACTTTACTAACTCACGGCGTTTGGGAAATTAGTTTGCCTACCTTACTGTTATAATTCCTTACTGATTTACTTACCTTATTAACCCTCCTATCCCTATCAATTGAGATATGGAAAAATACAAACGAAAATAATAACATCCGATAGGTTTCTTCGGGATTCGAACCCGGGTTTTCCGATTCTCAGCCTGTTACCTCAGCCATTGCGCTATTGTTTCTAATTCCACAAAGACAGTAACAAAAATGGCTACAATTAAATGACTTAAATAAGGTGGCAGATAATTGAAGTCATAAATTACAGCATTCAAAGAATGAGTCTTTAGCAGTAGCACAATTTAGCACCTTCACTGTCACCTCCAACTGGTGGCAGGCAGTTCAGCATGCACTTGGCGCTGTCGGCAAAAAGCGTTTACCATGTGGGTACAGAAGCGACAGTTGTAAAAGTTTCTTTCCTCGATTTATGGAAAAGCTTGCGTTTGCGGGCCCCATACCTGACAATGAAAAATGCTCTATTTACAATTGTCTATCGATCCCTGCAATTTTGAGTCCATTGCTCGTCATAACCTTTACGGGTGATTTTCTCCAAAAGGCGAGGGTGTTGACCCAAAATATCTTAGAGTCCTTCGTTTTAGGTTGTACACAAGCAATCTGCCAAATTTGAGCCGAATCGGTTGGCCGTGTCTGAGGCCTTCGCCTTGTTAGTGGCAGGCGCCGTAGCATGTAACTTCGAAGAGCAGAAACGTTGTTGGATGATGTTACTAGGCACGTGTCCGTATCCTCGATTTCTTCCTCTCCCTCTACAACCTCTCGAAGATTGTCGCAACGTTTCTAGGATACCCTGTATATATATGACTGCAGCGGGCCGCCTGCAAAACGCGTGTTGATTTTTACGCTGCCGATCGTCTAATGAAGCACTCATTTGCTTGCAACAACCAAATATGGGTATTCATCAACTAACTGAATTTTCCCTTTCAACGAGCTTACTTTCGTTATTATTAACAGCAGCCGTATTTTCCTAACTACGGGTGTCATCCAGGAAGTAATGGACCACATTTTTTTCTTTACCAATTATTTATCGAACACAATGAAACGTACATGGAAGAAATACTGATATTTCTTCTACACATGCTATTTTTTCATGTAATCTCCGTAATTTCCTTCCTCTTCTATGGCCTTCCTCCAACTGGGCACAAGGGCGTGTATGCCCTGTCGGTACCACTGCTTGTCCTGGTCACGAAGCCATTTTTTCACTGTGGGAATTACCTCTTCGTCATCCTCAAAATACACTCCTGGAAATGGAAAAAAGAACACATTGACACCGGTGTGTCAGACCCACCATACTTGCTCCGGACACTGCGAGAGGGCTGTACAAGCAATGATCACACGCACGGCACAGCGGACACGCCAGGAACCGCGGTGTTGGCCGTCGAATGGCGCTAGCTGCGCAGCATTTGTGCACCGCCGCCGTCAGTGTCAGCCAGTTTGCCGTGGCATACGGAGCTCCATCGCAGTCTTTAACACTGGTAGCATGCCGCGACAGCGTGGACGTGAACCGTATGTGCAGTTGACGGACTTTGAGCGAGGGCGTATAGTGGGCATGCGGGAGGCCGGGTGGACGTACCGCCGAATTGCTCAACACGTGGGGCGTGAGGTCTCCACAGTACATCGATGTTGTCGCCAGTGGTCGGCGGAAGGTGCACGTGCCCGTCGACCTGGGACCGGACCGCAGCGACGCACGGATGCACGCCAAGACCGTAGGATCCTGCGCAGTGCCGTAGGGGACCGCACCGCCACTTCCCAGCAAATTAGGGACACTGTTGCTCCTGGGGTATCGGCGAGGACCATTCGCAACCGTCTCCATGAAGCTGGGCTACGGTCCCGCACACCGTTAGGCCGTCTTCCGCTCACGCCCCAACATCGTGCAGCCCGCCTCCAGTGGTGTCGCGACAGGCGTGAATGGAGGGACGAATGGAGACGTGTCGTCTTCAGCGATGAGAGTCGCTTCTGCCTTGGTGCCAATGATGGTCGTATGCGTGTTTGGCGCCGTGCAGGTGAGCGCCACAATCAGGACTGCATACGACCGAGGCACACAGGGCCAACACCCGGCATCATGGTGTGGGGAGCGATCTCCTACACTGGCCGTACACCAGTGGTGATCGTCGAGGGGACACTGAATAGTGCACGGTACATCCAAACCGTCATCGAACCCATCGTCCTACCATTCCTAGACCGGCAAGGGAACTTGCTGTTCCCACAGGACAATGCACGTCCGCATGTATCCCGTGCCACCCAACGTGCTCTAGAAGGTGTAAGTCAACTACCCTGGCCAGCAAGATCTCCGGATCTGTCCCCCATTGAGCATGTTTGGGACTGGATGAAGCGTCGTCTCACGCGGTCTGCACGTCCAGCACGAACCTTGGTCCAACTGAGGCGCCAGGTGGAAATGGCATGGCAAGCCGTTCCACAGGACTACATCCAGCATCTCTACGATCGTCTGCATGGGAGAATAGCAGCCTGCATTGCTGCGAAAGGTGGATATACACTGTACTAGTGCCGACATTGTGCATGCTCTGTTGCCTGTGTCTATGTGCCTGTGGTTCTGTCAGTGTGATCATGTGATGTATCTGACCCCAGGAATGTGTCAATAAAGTTTCCCCTTCCTGGGACAATGAATTCACGGTGTTCTTATTTCAATTTCCAGGAGTGTACCTTCCACGAATGACATCCTTTAATGATCCGAAGTCAAGGCTGTAGAATAGACGGAGTAACGCTGTCCAGTCTTGTTTAGTAATGTGTTCCAAAGTCCTCAAACATGTGTGTGGCCGAGCGTTATCATGTTGAATCAAACAATTACCTGGGGGTATTGATTGCATCCACACTTCCTTTGCTGATTGATAGCACAAGCGCCAACTTCCGAGCTATGCGTCGGTCTTGGCAAGATGCATGTTGGTAGATGTGACAGCCATGGATGGCCTCCCCGAACGCTGCAAATCTTGGAGCTCTGCTGACTGCCATCTTGTAATTGCCACGCCCTCTTTTCCCAACGGCCAACGGTAGTTCTGTCGACTGCAGATGCTCAATAACCAGCGCACAAACGTTTGCAACTGTTCCTAGCAGTTTGTTTCTTCATACTAAGAAATTCAATGACGACACGCTGCTTGTAACATACATCAATTACAGACATCATTTTGAAGCATTGCTGCAGCTACGCTATCTGTTGGAGGAAACGAAAAATTTTGAGCATGCACACTGAAAGCTTCAAACAATGCATACCTAAAGTTTTGCATTCGTACCATTGCTGTTGGCTGAGAAAAGAAGATGTGGTGCATTACTTTCTGGGCAACCCTCGTATAAAATAGTGACCGTAGAAATTTTTCTGTCTGCCAAAATTTTTCTTCTATCTTCTTATGAGATCCTTCAAAAGTTCCTACGCTCTGCACTAAGCATTATATTTCTCGAGTTAATGACGTATGTTACAATCGTCATACGAAAGTTGCTTTTAGAAGCTATGAACCTGTAAGAGACATACGAATCTGGCATTGCAGAGTTGGCCCTTAAGATCAGATGAACTCAAGGAATGTAAATTTCACTTTTGTCTGGTAGTTTCCACTGCGTCTAGAAGAGGGCAGATTGAAGGCTTGTGAAAGGGAAATGATAGCTCTGATTCTAATCGTAATCGCAACGACTACTGTGAAACCGGATGGTTCTTCTGAAATAAAAACTATGTTTTCCTACAAGTAGTCAAAATGAAGGGTAGAGTGTTATACCTGGAGTGCAGTGTAGCTATTAACGCACGATGTTTCATGGTCACTGTTCCAATAGACTGACCGATTTTAGAAGTACAAGAAGGACTTTGCACGAGAGATCACCATAAGCAGTTTCTGAAATTTTCTAATGTTTTCTTGCTCTCTACATCTATATCCGCATGGTTACTCTGCAATTAAAAATTAAATGAGTGACAGGAGATTCATAGAACAATTTTCAAACTATTTCTCCACGTTGCAATCACGAACAACGAGTAGGAAAACGAACACATAAATCTTTGCGTACGAGCTCTGATTTCTCTTATATTATTGTGGTGATCATTTCTCGATATGTAGATGGCTGCCATCAAAATATTTTCACTCTCTGAGGAGAAAGTTAATGATTGAAATATCATGAGAGAATTCCGCTGCAACGAAAAACGTCTTTGTTTTAATGATTGCCACACCAATTCGCCTATAATTTTCGTGGCAATCTCTCCCCTATTTTGCGACAATGCAAAACGAGCTGCCATTATTCGAACTTTTTCGATGTTCTTCGTCAATCCTAACTGATGGGGATCCCACACCACGCAGCAGTACTTCGGGACGGAAACGCTTAATGTTGGCAGTCTCTTTAGTAGATCTTTTGCGTTTTCTAAATGTTCTGCCAATAAATCAGACATCTGGTTTGCTATCCCCACAGACCTATCTATGTAATCGTTCCAGTTTAAGTTATTCGTAGTTGTAATCCCTAAGCACTTAGTTGAGATGACAGCCTTTAAATTTTTGTGATTTAGTATATAAACAAAATTTAGCGAATTTCTCTTAGTACTCACGTGGTCTACACACTTTCCGTTATTTAGAGTCAATTACCACTTTGCGTACCGTACAGGTATCTTATATAAATCATTTTGTAATTGGTTTTGATGATCTGATGACTTTACAGTCCGGTGAATGATAGCATCATCTGCAAACAATCTAAGTGGGCTACTCAGATTGTCTTCCAAATCATTTTTGTAGACCAGGAACAGCATAGGGTCTTTAACAGTCCCTTGGTGAACACAAGATATTACATATGTTTTACTGGATAACACTCCGTCAGTTACTACGATCTATGAACTTTATGACAGGAAACGAAGAATACATTACACAAGTGAGACGACATGCAATTTGATTAGCAGTCTCTTGTGAGGAACAGTGTCAAAAGCCTTCTGGTATTCTACAAATATGGAATCAGTTTGACATACCATGTCCACAGCACTCATTACTTCGTGATTATAAAGAGCTTTTTTTTTCACAAGAGCAATATTTCCTGAACCCGTTTTGGCTGATGGTCACTAATTGATATTCTTCGAGGACATATGTTTAAAATCCTACTGCAACATTATCGATATGGGTCTGTAATTCAGCTGATCTCTCCTGTTTCCTTTCTTGGATTTTGGTGTGACTTGTGAAGTTTTCGAGTCTTTAGTTACAGATCTTTTGACGAGCGAGCGTTTTTATGCTAAGTATGGAGCTACTGTACCAGCACACACTGAAAGGAATATGAGTGGCATACAATCTGGACCAGACGCCTTGCTCTTATTAAGCTGCTTCGCTACGCCAAGGATATTTACTTTTTACTAATGATTGCAGTTGTTGTTGATACGAATTCTGGAATATTTACTTCTTCTTCTTTGGTGAGGATTTCTTCGGAAACTGTGTTTAGTAACTTTGCTTTAGTGGTACTGTCATGAGTAATATCACCATTGTTATCGCGCAATGAAGGTTTCGATTGCATCTTCCCGCTGGTGTACTTTAAATACGACCAGTATCTCTTCCGGTTTTCTGCAGGATCTCGAGGCAGACTTTCGTTGTGGAAGCTTGGAGAACTGGTTGGTTACCAACACAGGTACGATACATAACAACTTTAAAACCGATTGATGCTGGATCTCCCTTCCTGTGATTTGTCCTGAATCCTTTAGGCTGACATACTTCCTGTAGCTTCCCGATATCGTCTAACGTAAAAGACCGCTCAGTCACATCCACGAAGCCCCCGCTACTCGTACAGTCGCTTCCTGTGTGTGGTGGGGCCCTGATCTATTTAGCTGAACCCTAAAACGCACTACCCTATAGCTTACGTCGAGGAGTCTGCCTCCTGTACGGTCATAGAACCGTCTGAGCCTCTAACTCAGCCCCTGCTCTCGACTCTGTACCGAAGGATCACACTCAGTTTTGTTGCCGATGCTACAGACAGTGAGCTCCGCCTTCATCTCGAAAGCAAAATGGCTATTTTACCACTTCAGTTAGCCACACGAATTCAAAGCGACACACGGCGTTCATCGAAAATAATAAAATTTTCCGGGCTACAATGCCGTATGCAATGGCACAAGCTCCTCTAGCATTAATTTTCCTAACAGTAGTTGCCGATACCACTAGTATTTTTCGAATTTGGGACAGGTCAGTATTATCTCAGCTGTTTTTATTAAAACTACCATATAATTTTTATACGCAGTATGTTTAATTTCAAGGTAAAATTTATGAAAATGAATTGCTTTATAATATGTTTTAGTCTCGATGTTGTAATCGATAAGTACTAGTTTGGATGTACAGTTAAAACTATTTTTTTGAGAAACATTTGAAATTACGAATTACTGGCACACATAAAATTTCTAATATTAATACTGTACTGGTTACTATGTTTATTTCTGGATTCATTTATGAAATAATAATCTAAAGTAGTAATGGAACAGGAACTAGTAGAAATTAATTTGTTAAGAAAAAATGTAAACCCTTTGGAATATGGTTATTTCTGCAGAGCGTGAGAGTCGAAAGCTGCCTCGGATGTGATCGAACGTATTTTTGTATTTTGTGCGAACCATGTAATTTCGGCTTTGTTAATGTGAAAAATCAAAGGACTGTATGATATATTAAAATTTTAGAAAATATATTTACGTAAAAGCATTAAATCTGCAACAGTTATCTTCAAATTTATTTATCTTAATCGTTGACGATCTAAACTGTGACATTTTCAGCATCAAGAATCAGACCCCTAGACCACAAGAACTGGAGACAACACTACATGACAAGCTTAGTAAACTAGAAAGTTTATTGTAACCTTCGTTCCTCTCAAATCTTCATAAAAGACTAATGTAGGTATTAGATGGAATTAGGTGGGAGGGGGAGAGTCCACGCTGTCGAATAGCATTCACATTTAAATCCGATGTTTCGTCTTCATTTGGGGAGGATATTTTCGAAGGGGACCGTAGTTTCTTCGAGTGTCCGATTCACATCCTGGCTCCGCTACTGACTGCAGCATAATTCCGTTTATGCGTCGTCCCGTGCAGTGGCGTGACTTCACTTCGTCTGAATACCCGAGCGCAAATGGCCGTTGTCGATTGCCGCTGTTGCTGTCTCCCCATAGTGAACACTGGTACACATCTTCTTCAGCACGTGGATCGTTATGTCATTCAGTTCACGTCCACCTCCTCCTTACTGAATTCCCTGCGATGTTTTACAATCTCTATGACCCGTCTATATAACTTTTCACAGTATCCGCTTGTGGCTGCCATTATTTGAAGCCTGTTAAAATGAATGTAGTGGTCTCCTGACTGCAACGCATGTTCCGCAACAGCTGATCTCTCAGTCAGTACCTCATTCCACAGCTGGCTTTGTGCTCTACTAGTCGTTTTCCGATTGTTCATCGTGTAATACCCACGTACACATCCTCTACATCGAATTCCATACATTTCTACTTTTTCCAGCGGTTTCCGAACTTTCTTGGGAATTTCTAGGTGTTCCTGTATCTCCCGTGTGAGTTTGTAGATCACCACGATGTTCCGATTTTTCATGATGTATTCTACGCGCTCAGTAGCGGCGCTAGTGAAAGCGATGAAAAACTTTTTATTACACAGACGCTCGTGCATCGGTAAGATTTTTGCACTGCGATCTTAACACACTTTTTACCTCAGCCGACAAATAACAATTCTTGAGCAATGCCGTGTGTATCTCGACCATTACACGAAAGCTGGTGTTCCATGTTTGACCCTGTAAACGGCGGACGGATCTGGAACTGCACAGTTGGCCTAGGAACACTTGATCTCACGATGTGTGAATTTGCCTTTTGTCTGGATGTTTCTGGCACATAGAAGGTTTCTGAAAGTTAAGTGAAGCCTCTGATCCTAAACGTAGTAGTAAAAACTATACCAAAGCTGAAAGTGTATGCCGGAAAAAGATTATAGCCCTTGTAAAATGGGATGGTTGATCTGAAATAAAAACTTTTTAATCGTTTACGTAGCTGGGTAGACGAGAGTGATGCACCTTGAGTATAGTGTAGCTATTAACGCATCATATTTCCATGCCGGTGTTTCAATAGACTGATTTTAGAAGCACATAAACAAATCTGGAGTTCACCATAAGCACTTTCCGCCATTTTCAACTGCTTTGCTCTTTCTTTACTGCGGTTGTGTTGCAGCGTTGTAAATACTAATTTTACGAGTTCTACATATTTATGCCCAGTACAATACGTATTTTTTATTTGGAGGATATTGTTAATTGTTCAATTAAAGAGTTTTACGAAGAGTAAAATTTTACGTACTTTTAAAACCAGTTACATAACGTACAGGCGGTTAGTCATATTTCATCACTCTTGCACTATCTTGTATTTTGAAACGGAAGGTCTGTCATGAACGTGGTATTTACAAATGAACTGAGTTTCTTTAACACCTCACTAATTTTCGCTGCCTTAAAAATGGAAATTTGTGTTACTTGTCGAAAGCTTCGTTTTCGAAATGTTTACGAAAGGTGTTCACTAAGTAATGCAATATATTTACTTTGGAACGTCCCCTTAGAACAATTGGATACGAGACTGTGCTTAAACTGACACACAATAATTTTAGCGCAACGCAATCTGACTATCAAAAATCCCTACAAAAGAATTGCCCAGACAAACATTAAACTATACGTTTCACAAATCACTTACCTCACCAAAAATCTTCCTTACTCGAACTACTGCAATACAGCGAGCGCCACTACTGCCAGCTAAATAAAAGATTCAAACTACGGAAGGCACTAACTACTGATAGGGATAGTTAGCAAATGAAAGATTTTAATGGAGAACAAACAATGTATTTACCTTAATATCATCACAAGTCATAATATATGTAATTTCAAAACTCCGCCATCTCTCTCCTCACATCCACCACCGCTGGCGGCTCACCTCCAACTGCGCAACACTACGCGCTGTTAACATCCAGCTGCCCCTCTACAATGGCAGACAACAATGCAAACTAGCCACAGACTGCACACAGCACAGCCATACAGAGCGCTACGTGGCATTATCAATATAAAAATCTAAACAGCCTACTTACAACTTTCTCCACCAATTTTGGTTGAAAAAATGTGAAATTTGTTGTGAGACATCTTGAAGTATTCCCGCTTCAGCCCCTATAGTTTCATGAAGTTCCGATAGGTGACGGCGCCATACGTAGCCCTAGCTGTCATTGACTTACTTTTGGCGGAAAACCAGAGTATCGCAGAAGTGCATAGCAGCTTTCGGAGTGTCTACAGACACTTGGCAGTGAACAAAAGCGCGGTGAGTCGTTGGGCCAAACGACTGTCATCATCGCAGCAAGGTCGTGCGAACCTGTCCGATCTCCCGCATGCCGGCCGGCCACACCCGACTGATTCCTGCAATGGTGAGATGTGCGAACTCTCTCATTCTAGGTGGTCGACGGTTCACAATCAAACACCTCGCTGCTGTCGGCAGTGCTGACACACTCGTAACAACCATCAATTCCGATGTGTATTGCGCTACTTTCAGAAAATTGACTTCAGCGTGTTCGTCACTACAAAAATGCAAACGAATTTCTCCATATCCATGACAACGGCAGGCCTCATGCAAATCTGCACACGCGAGAGGTGTTCACACAGCCTCATTGCACTGTTCTTCCTCATCCATCCTACAGCACGGATCTCGCATTCTCCGACTTCAATCTGTTTGGCTCTATTAAGGATGCACTCCGAGGTACCGAGTACGTGGATGTTGGGGAAGTTATTGATGCAGCAAATCGTTGGCTCCGACGTTGACTAGTAGAGAGATGTCATCAGGGCATACAGACCATCCCAGTAAAGTGTCGTAAGGTAGTCAGGTTAAACGGAGATTATGTTGAACAATATGGTTTCGTAGCCTTAAGAGTTGGAAATAAGAAATATCGTGTGTTTGATATCTGTATAAAACCAACCTGCTTTCAGAAAAAAATTACATATTGAATGCCCCTGCAACTGGTTTTTGTTAATATTTCTTAATGTAACCTCTGTTACTGATAATTGGTCTGTAGTTAAGAGTAACACATAGTCTATTAAGTACAGTACTGGCCAGATTTTCTCGATTCGGGCTCATATAAACTTTATTAGAAAATTTGTTCCTAGACGCATGACCATATTGTACCTGTACACATTTGGAAAAACCGTACTTTTTCGGAGTAACTTTTATAATTTCGTAAAAATCCGCACCACATCTGATGTGAATGCTATCATTTCGAAATGGAAAAAGAAAAATATTAAACTACTATTGCAGAGGCGAAAGACTGCAACAAGTTAGTAGTAACGATACTCGCACTTACCCCAGTTTTTTATCTTTGTAACGTTGGAAGTATAGTCTTGTGAAGTCGGATGAAACGTGTTGAATTGAGTTGTATTATTTGATAGCAGCTTTCATAAATTCACAATGCTGTCTCCTTTCGTTACTGAGTGAAAATTGATTCTTCACTAGGATGCAGCTGAAAATTGCGACATTGAGTTTCCTGCATGATGACCTAAGAATAGAGACACATGGTACCTGCTTCAACAGAAGCGTCCTGTTACTTGTTCTTGAAATGAGAAGAACCAAACGTATATTCAATGTATAAGTTGTAGTTTAAACATATCGACCTAATTGTACGATGTTTCCAACTATGTCGAAAACTGTACTAGAGCAATTTGTCATTAAGTTGAGGCTCTGAGAACCATAAGGATCTAAAGTACACAGTCGACGGGTTTGTAGTATGTAGTTACACCTCTGCCTTGTCGATCTGTCAGTGCTGTACCCCCAGGCAGTATATACACTCCTGGAAATGGAAAAAAGAACACATTGACACCGGTGTGTCAGACCCACCATACTTGCTCCGGACACTGCGAGAGGGCTGTACAAGCAATGATCACACGCACGGCACAGCGGACACACCAGGAACCGCGGTGTTGGCCGTCGAATGGCGCTAGCTGCGCAGCATTTGTGCACCGCCGCCGTCAGTGTCAGCCAGTTTGCCGTGGCATACGGAGCTCCATCGCAGTCTTTAACACTGGTAGCATGCCGCGACAGCGTGGACGTGAACCGTATGTGCAGTTGACGGACTTTGAGCGAGGGCGTATAGTGGGCATGCGGGAGGCCGGGTGGACGTACCGCCGAATTGCTCAACACGTGGGGCGTGAGGTCTCCACAGTACATCGATGTTGTCGCCAGTGGTCGGCAAGGGAAAATAGCTGTTCCAACAGGACAATGCACGTCCGCATGTATCCCGTGCCACCCAACGTGCTCTAGAAGGTGTAAGTCAACTACCCTGGCCAGCAAGATCTCCGGATCTGTCCCCCATTGAGCATGTTTGGGACTGGATGAAGCGTCGTCTCACGCGGTCTGCACGTCCAGCACGAACGCTGGTCCAACTGAGGCGCCAGGTGGAAATGGCATGGCAAGCCGTTCCACAGGACTACATCCAGCATCTCTACGATCGTCTCCATGGGAGAATAGCAGCCTGCATTGCTGCGAAAGGTGGATATACACTGTACTAGTGCCGACATTGTGCATGCTCTGTTGCCTGTGTCTATGTGCCTGTGGTTCTGTCAGTGTGATGATGTGATGTATCTGACCCCAGGAATGTGTCAATAAAGTTTCCCCTTCCTGGGACAATGAATTCACGGTGTTCTTATTTCAATTTCCAGGAGTGTATTTGCGAGAAGTTGTTTCAATGGTATCTCTGATATTCACTTCCTTATGGACCCAACGCACAACTTTTCATTTCTCTAGTATCGCTCATTGGCTACAGAAATACCTATTTATTCATAAAAAACTGGAAGTTCTTGCAGGAATGCCCCACCATAACCTCACATACCATGTTTTCTGCCTACCAGTCTGTGAAGCGGACGCTGAAGATTTCAGAACCTGTAAGTGTGTTACCGAACTCACTACCAAACAGAATGTTGGTGTTCATGTAACAGCGTAAGTTTAAGAAATGATGAAGTTTTCAACAGATTGATCTGAACTTTTGTTTACCGTAACATACACTACTGGCCATTAAAACTGTAACACCACGAAGATGACGTGCTACAGATGCGAAATTTAACCGACAGGAAGCAGATGCTGTTATTTGCAAATGGTTAACTTTTCAGAGCATTCACACGAGGTTGGCGCCGGTGGCGGCGCCTACAACCTGCTGACATGAGGAAAGTTTCAACCGATTTCTCATACACAAACAGCACTTCACCGGAGACGCCTGGTGAAACGTTGTTGTGATGGCTCGTGTAGGGAGGAGAAATGCGTACCAGGTCGGGTTGACGGAGGAGATAGAGAAGATCCAAAGAAGAGCGGTGCGTTTCGTCACAGGGTTATTTCATAAGCGTGATAGTGTTACGAAGATGTTTAGCCAACTCAAGTGGCAGACTCTGCAAGAGAGGCGCTCTGCATCGCGGTGTAGCTTGCTGTCCAGGTTTCGAGAGGGTGAGTTTCTGGATGAGGTATCGAATATATTGCTTCCCCGTACTTATACCTCCCGAGGAGATCACGAATGTAAAATTAGAGAGATTCGAGCGCGCACGGAGGTTTTCCGGCAGTCGTTCTTCCCGCGAACCATACGCGACTGGAACAGGAAACGGAGGTACCGACAGTGGCACGTAAAGTGGCCTCCGCCAAACACCGTTGGGTGGCTTGCGGAGTAAAAATGTAGAGGTAGATGTAGACCATCACGTTTACGACTTTGATAAAGGTCGGATTGTAGCCTATCGCGATTGCGGTTTACCGTATCGCGACATTGCTGCTCGCGTTGGTTGAAATCCAATGACCGTTAGCACAATATGGAATGGGTGGGTTCAGGAGGGTAAGACGGAACGACGTGCTGGATCCCAACGGCTTCGTATCACTAGCAGTTGAGATGACAGGCATCTTATCCGCATGGCTTAACCCATCGTGCAGCCACGTCTCGATCCCTGAGTCAAGAGATGGCGACGTTTGCAAGACAACAACCATGTGCACGAACAGTTCGACGACGTTTGCAGCAGCATGGACTATCAGCTCGGAGACCATGGCTGCGGTTAACCTTGACGCTGCATCACAGACAGGAGCGCCTGCGATGGTTTGCTCAACGACGAACCTGGGCGCACGAATGGCAAAAAGTCATGTTCTCGAATGAATCCAGGTTCTGTTTGTAGCATCGTGATGGTCGTATCCGTGTTTGGCGACATCGCGGTGAACGCACATTGGAAACGTGTATTCGTGATCGCCATACAGGCGTACACGAATGATGATATGGGGTGCCATTGGTTACACGTCTCGGTCACCTCTTGTTCGCATTGACGGCACTTTGAACAGTGGACGTTACATTTCAGATACGTTACGACCCGTTGCTCTACCCTTCATTTGATCCCTGCGAAACCCTACGTTTCAGCAGGATAATGCAAGACCGCATGTTGCAGGTCCTGTAAGGGCCTATATGGATACAGAAAATGTTCCACTGCTGCTACGAGCACATTCTCCAGATCTCTCACCAATTGAAAATCTCTGGTCAATGGTGGCCGAGCAACTGGCTCGTCACGATACGTCAGTCACTATTCTTGATGAACTGTGGTATCGTGTTGAAGCAGCCTGGGCAGCTGTACCTGTACACGCCATCCAAGCTCTGTTTGACGCAATGCCCAGGAGTATCAAGGCCGTTATTACGGCCAGAGGTGGTTGTTCTGGGTACCGATTTCTCAGGATCTATGCATCCAAATTGCGTGAAAATGTAATCACATGTCAGTTCTGGTACAATATATTTGTCCAACCAATGCCCGTTTATCATCTGCATTTCTTCTTGGTGTAGCAATTTTAGTGGCCAATAGTGTATTATTCGTCGGAGACGTGGAAGGCCGCTGTTTTCTTTAAATCACATCGAAGAAGAGCACAATTTGGGGTTTCTTCATAGTTTTTAGATGCTCTGCAAAATCTTGTGCCCTTATATGTAGGTTAGGGCAACTATAAACCTTGGAACTCAAAGACTTAAAAAAAACTACTAGTTCCACCTTGAAACAAACAGACTTAGCAGAACTAGCAGTTTTCATTCCTGAAGTGAACAGACAACTTTATCTGATCTTGGGTATTAAGAACCGCTTCAGCTGTGTTTATTCCTTTATTACTGGACCACTATCGGTTTCGTGGCACCAAAAGCCACATCTGCAGGTGAACATATGATTAGAAAATTAGAGCGGAAAAGCTCGGAATCTTTATACCCAACATTCGTTGTCCGTCAGAACATAACACCACTAAAAGACGGTATGTCAAAAACTAAAAACTGCAGACGTACCGCCTTGTAGCGGTGTTTATTTTTTGACGGACAACGAATGTTTGTTAAAGAGATTCCAAGCTTTTCCGCACAAATCTTTTAATCGACTGAAGATGTGCTTTTTAGAGCCACGAAACCGGTAGTGATCCAGCAACAAAGGGATGAGTACAGCTGAAACGATTATTAAAACCTAAGATGAATAGGCTACTCATAGTTGTGGTTGCCCCAACTACACGGTTGTCTGCAGCAATTTTATCTGAACCTCAAGCTAAAGAATGTGGTTCATGAAAGTGATGATGATGAGGACCACAAGTGTTCCAATAGGACATAATTGTGTGTGTGTGTGTGTGTGTGTGTGTGTGTGTGTATGTGTGTGCACGTGGTACATTTAGCATCTTTTCTTCATGTCCTCATTCTAGTTTCACAATAATTGCGAAATACACAACAGTCGAAAAGACAATATTGCCACTAGGCTACATTTGAAAATTGAAAAATTGACATTAATAATAGTAATCCTAAATATGAATTAAGATTTTGGAACATAAAGCAGCTACATTATTTTTATAGGTAATATAGAATGTTGAGACCTGGTTAAAAAACAAATCGAACCTATGAGACTGGTAGTTTGCGTACAAATCTGGTATTCACAAACATTTAGTTTTTTTCCGGACTTCTGTGCTTACGCCCTAATGCTTCACATTGCCTCAGTTATATTGAAGAAACAATGTCGAATATTGTGGTGCATATACGGGGTAGTTGTTTTGTGGCACATACTTGGCACAGCATACGGGACAGGTTTGTAGGTACCCCGCCAGTGGCTGGCTCGTCAGAGGTAGAGATTGACGCAGAGGAACGCACGGTGGGATTATTTTAGCGCGGGGCATAAGCACGCCGACACCGGCACCCTCAATTAAGCCAGAATGAGCTGTGGATATTGGAACCGGTGGCGACCCGCCGCCATATTGCCACCACCCCCCACCCCCTTACCTCGCGGCTCGGCAGCGCCGGGAATCCAATTTCTTGCGCCGCCGCGGCAACAGCAAATCCCTCCGGCCTCTGTGTATCTAATTGCTATGTGTCTGCGTCGCAAGGGGACACGGCGGAGGGGACGCATCAGCTCTGTCCACGCGCTGTTTCGCCGCCTCGTGCTTTCCTCCTTCAGAATTAGTTGCTCTCTAGTTAAGGGTTTTTACTGTCTTCATCTCTAGTGTCTCTCAGGAAGGCGTTAAATCATTAATAAGAGGTGACGGAGTAAGGATAGCAATATGTTAAGCATGTGTTGTTTTCAGACTTAGTTACAGGAAGATGGCATGCTTCTGTTCATGGGTAAGATACACTGAGGTGACAGAGGTCTTGGGATAGCGATATGCATATTTACACATGGCGCTAGTATCGCGTTTACGAGATATAAAGGATGGTGCATTGCTGGAGTAGTCATTAGTACTCAGGTGATTCATAAGAAAATGTTTCCGACGTGATGTAACAGACATTAAACGCACAATGGCAGTTGGAGCTGGACGTATGGGACATTCCATTTAGGAAATCGTTAGGGAACTCAGTATTCTGAGATGCACAGATTCAAGACAGTTCCGAGAGTACGAAATTTCAGGCATTACCTCTCACCATGGACAACGCAGTGCGCCGATGGCTTCCGCTTAACGACCGAGAGCAGTGGCATTTGCGAAGATTTGTCAGTGCTAACAGACAAGCAACACTGCACGAAATACACGCAGAAATAAATGTGAGTCGTGCGATGAACGTATCCGAAAGGACAATTTGGTGTTAATGGCAGCAGGTGACCGACACGAATGCCTGTAGCAACAGCACGACACCGCATTCGGCGCCTCTCCTTTGCTCATGACCCTATCGGTTGGATTCTAGGCAACAGGAACGCCGTGGTCTGATCACAGGATTCCCGAAATCAGTGGATAAGAGCTGATGGTAGGGTTCGAGTGTGGCACAGGCCCCACAAAGCCGTGGACACAACTTATGAACAAGGCACTGTGGAAGCTGGAAGTGGCTCCATAATGGTATGGACTTCGTTTGCATGGAATGGACTGGGTCCTCTGGTCCTACTGAACGATCACTGAATGTAAATGTTTCATTCTAATACTTATGGGAATGTTTGTGCTCGGATGCTTGGACAACATTTGCAGCCACGTGTGGACTTCGTGTTCCCAAACAACAATGGAATATTTAAATGTGATAATGCACCATGTCACTTGGTCACAGCTGTTCGTGATTGATTTGGAGATCATTCTGCACCATTAGAGCTAACGATTTGGCCAGTTCGTGCTCAAAATCCAGCACCGTCGATACTTTCACGATTATGGACGGCTATAGATGAAGCATCGCTCATTATTTCTGCATGGAGTGTCAAACTACTTGTTGAGTCCACGCCCAGTAGGAGGCCCGACACGTTATTCGGAGGTATCCCACGACTTTTGTCAGCCCATTCTACCTAGAAACTGTAATTAGCCTACGTACAGCTTGTTAATAAATATTGCTCACATATGAGGACTCCATGACACGTTGGCGTAACACACAGCGTCACAGCTGTCCAAGTTGACCAAGTTGTTAGATCGAAAATTACACAAATCGCAGAAGAATTAAATGTGAGTGGTTAGAGACACGATATTCATGGTCGGAAATGAATACAAACATTCCTCCTCTAATCTCCATCTGCTGTTCGTTCCAATATCTGCAGAAAGTCCTGTACAATCCCATACCCGGTACAGGTATCACAGAGTGTAGCCAGTACACTGAAACGCTGCAATGGCAGGATTTCCCACTGTGTAAGGAATACCACAGCTCAGTGTATTTTCAGCAGAAGAGATAAAACCCAGTTACTAGCCAGTAGTGTTGTATACAAAATTACTTTTTCTGATTGTGATAACATTTCGTGTTGGTCTGGCAGGTAAAGAAACAGCAACTAGGATGGCTCAACATGAATGGAGCTTGAGGATGTAGACGTAGTACATTACATCTGTTGAGCATGTACAGAGTCAAAGCTGCAGCACCATGTCCTACACTTAGCAACAAAGGACAGGAAATTAATCTGTTGAAGGCCCTGGAATACAAAAAACATGTAGCCCGAGGTCCTCATTAAATACGAGGACTTTTAGGAAAGTAAGGTCTGATGGGCCGCGAATTGGAAACCATAGTAAAAATCAAAAATGTTTTATTTGGTACACCATACAGCTACTTCTCTGCATAGTCGCCCCTCAGAATTAGACAACTTTCCAGTACTCTCGTCATGGAAGGCTGCCACCTATGCGTTCTGCTACTCCTCTACGCTGGTCTGCAGTTCATTGTCTGTGCCAAAATGTTGTCTTCATACCCAACGGTTAATGTATATGGAGATGAATGGAGATGAATGGAGATGAACATCATATGGTGCCGAGGTTTGGGGTGGATACCAGACACTTCCCATTGCTCCTGCAGTATGCGGCCGAGAATGTACCATGAAGAAGGAAATGCATGACAGGTACGTTATGTGGGGTTGCATGAAATCAGGCGAAACCTCGCAGCAGGCGTCCATACTTGGCGGGGGCACTATTGTTCCAGGAATCTTTACGTGCTGAATGAGTGCTTGGAGCTGAAACGAGCGACCTGACGCGGTCGACAAGCATATTAGGGACACTGCCCAACACATCTGCGCAAAATGTCAATATTTTATTTACTATCAAAAACAGTCTTGATCACAATTTATTTATTATGGTGACCGGTTTCGACCACTACTGTGGTCATCTTCAGACCAATGAGTAAGAACTTCCTTGTGCTGGAGAATCGCTAGTGATTCTCCAGCAGAAGGAGGTTCTTACTGATTGGTCTGAAGATGACCACAATAGTGGTGGAACCCGATCACTGTAATAAATAAATTGTGATCAAGACTGTTTTTGATAGTATATATTTGTAACACATTAATTACTGTTCACTCCCACAATGTATTCAAAAGTATCATCGGATTTTCACAGTAGTTTCCATTTCGCGAACTGTCGGTGTTTATTTTACGAACATCGCTCGTATTAAATTAATAAGACGGCTCAGTACTTCCCATCTTTGGAACACCACTTTATTTGCACAGTTTCCCAATTCCTTCCACACTGTCTGTTACATCTATTCCTTCAATTTTTCCTCTATTTATTAGTTTTGTAACTATACATATACTCCAAGTATTGTGTTGTTTTAGAATATGTACAAATGTGCTGCGGTGACAGTAGTTCTGCACACCCTGATGTATAATTTAGCTAATGTAATTCTTATTGCTGTTGATAATACCTCTTGAAGCTATTCTTAAGTACAGTTGTACTAATTTCATCTTACTATGCTCGTTTACTAAGTGCTTGTACCTCAAAATGCTTAACATATTTTTCAGTACTCACGATGCTAGTTAATGTCTGATGATAGCCTTGTAAGCGTTTAAAAAATATATAAGTTGTGTAGCACTTAGACAAATTATGCTATTTCGCTCTAGCTTCACTCAACATCCTATTGGTTTCACTCCTAACTGACGTACATTGCTCTATTCTCTTCTTTTCCTGATCTCTGAGTTTAGTCCATCAGTTGAAGTATTTCTTCTGCTACTTAAAGTTTCAGTCAGATACCTTGTATGTATATTTCTATGTACAATTTCTGTGTAGTTGTCTGTAAAGTGTCTTAATCTCTGTTACTTCAACTCTGATAAGCATTTTACAAATATTTTAGCAAGACTCTCTCTCTCTCTCTCTCTCTCTCTCTCTCTATCTCTCTTTCTCTCTGTCTGTCTGTCTGTCTGTCTCAAAAGAAACGAAAACATAAATATATTTTTGTGATGGTTGATGAGAAGCCAGCCGTTAAAAAAAATGAGGCTAATAAAATATGACAAACTCTTATCGCTCTTAACTAAGAGATCTCTTGATCAACAGCGTGAATGCCTACATCGAGACGTCCTCTACCATTTCCCCGAACATAACAATGTAGCTTCGATGTCAATGTAAGTTTGACTTCGGTCACTAATTACCGGTAATGTGACTTCACGCAGCAGTGGAAAATCCTGAATCAATCTGAACCGTGGACATCTCTTTCTGTTACACCTCTGGATTGATATCATCGCCGAAAGTAGTTGTGTTACATACGCACTTGACGCTCTCACTCAGTTGACATAACAATAATAACAATAATGAAATCGTAGATCTGAGCAACAAGACATGTGAAATACTATCTTCATGTATCGTTTTACGATCACGCAGGTGAAATATCCATTACTTATGTAAATGAAGCAGCAATACAAGTTTAAATGACATTAGTACCTTACGAATTTTGCACTGTGAGTGTTTTTCTTTTATTTTTTTCACCCTTTCCATTCTGCGCTCCAAGGAGAAGTCTCGCTCATTACAGAGTCACTGTTTTTTCAGTCAAAAAAAAAAATCAAATGGCTCTGAGCACTATGGGACTTAACATCTATGGTCATCAGTCCCCTAGAACTTAGAACTACTTAAACCTAACTAACCTAAGGACATCACACAACACCCAGTCATCACGAGGCAGAGAAAATCCCTGACCCCGCCGGGAATCGAACCCGGGAACCCGGGCGCGGGAAGCGAGAACGCTACAGCACGACCACGAGCTGCGGACTTTTCAGCCAAATATCGCAGTAGGAGAAGTGTTGGGCAGAAGGGTTCCCAGTTAGGAAGAAGTGGTACAGGGTTCAGGCACTCCCCTGTAGCCATAGAAAATGTCAAATGAGAATTTTATATCTAAAAGTCATGTGAAGCACTCTATATCTGAACTCAATGTACACGCGCATTCCTAGTTAATTATTCCAGGAACACAATGCACTCACGCATTCCTTAATGTCTGTGGAGCGTGGGAACTACAGTATATAGTTGACATGAAAACGTAAGAAAGTGATACTTAACGCTATAATACAGGCTTATCATGTCAGCGATGGCGTATACTTTACCTGTTAAACAGCATGTATTTTTCCACTGTGAAGATGGTCCATGATCGAAACCGGTAGTGAATAAATGTTTTGTAAGACAGCACAGTGTATATCATGCATTTCTCCATAGATTTATTTGCATTCACGTCAACTACCAGTCTCTGTACTTCTAATCACCGATATCCCATAGATCATACTGCAATTTGCTACTGCCTTTTTATAGTCAACGCTATTATCTGCGAACGTCCAACACCTAAACGGCTGCTGTGGCCGAGTGGTTCTAGGGGCTTCAGTCCGGAACCGCGTTGGTGCTACGGTCGCAGGTTCGAATCCTGCCTCGGTTATTCATGTATGTGATGTCCTTAGGTTAGTTAGGTTTAAGTAGGTCTAAGTCTAGGCCACTGATTTCCTCAGATGTTAAATCCAACAGCAATTATTGCAATTTTAACCATTTTGAACCTAAAAAAATAACTCACAAGCAGCTGTACGGTGGATAGTGGAGTGTATATCCTACCCACATTATCCATTTCCCTTCCATCCCACACTCACCCGCTGATCGAGAAACATAAATGATTGTTTTGAATTCTCCTTGTGAGTTTTTTAGGCTCTCTCAATAGCATTGTGTATTAATGGTCTCCTCCTGAGACAGACGTTCGTGCAAAAGATGCCTTTTAGGTCCCAAAACACCGAGGGAATGACATTTTTTGCCAGAAATTGATGGTTTTGAATGTTTTAGCATTGGGAAACTGGGATGATGCCACTGTGATACAATATTTTTGTCTAAAGCGTGTAATGAGCCACCCTTTTTTCTTCTCCAGTCACGAAAGAGCTTGGAAAAGCCTCACTTTTCACGTAAAGACCCTCGAGAAACTCACGGGGCTATGGACACCATTTTCTTTTTTTTGTGCTGCTCGGTGAGCTGTTTTGGGACACATCTTGCGCACGGTTTCCGGTATCCCAACGTTTCTGTGAGTGTCCCGTATGGAAAGTTGTGGAAACACTGCAGAAATTTCATCCACTGTCAATCGCCGGTCTTCAGGAACTGTTTCGTGGTTTTTTGCACCAACTCGTCAGTCAGAATGGGAGGTCTTCCAATGCCATCATGAACAAACTCGTTTTGTTCCTAACACCTCGTACCACCTTCGGCGTAAACATTTTGATTCGCGACAAAATTTCGGTATGTGTTATTTCTTCCAGGACAGGAAGAAGATCACAGAACGTGGTTAGCACTTGGCAGCATTTCTTACCAACTTCTTTCGAGCATCTGGACACTGCAGTGTGAGTTTTAGTACTATCGTGTTCCTATGATGCTCCCTACGGTCAGAGAATTCCCCCCCCCCCTTAATGTTGACAACGCTCGAAAAACCACAGCCCCTTATGGTTACAGTACACCTACTTCTTGAGCATGCTTCATGAATGAAAATAAACAAGGGTTAGTACACTGATGGATGAATGCCTCATTAAAATGATTTAGGAATGTACAGGAGACTATAGTTAGAAAGCAACGTTTGTTAAAGGCAAAATTATGAGCAAACGCGACACCACACAGAAATAATTTGACAGACACTGTAGTGTAGATCTGCCATTAGTACACATTTACCGTGTAGAATATTACGAAAGAAACTTATTTGCTTAAAAAAGATTAGCTACATGTTATATGTTATCGACATCTGGTGGTATGGATCCTGTACATCTTGTCATTCGACATTTTTTTTTTTAAGAAAAGCGTCGTCAACTGTTCCCGCAAATACTGAAAAGTTATTCCACATATCTTAAGAAAATGAGGCATTGTACGTGTCCAATAGACTTAGGCAGATCTCTATTAAAGAGATGCTGCATATTGCTCTGTTGTAGTTGACCAAGGACGACATCCGTGTAATGTGTCCAGTATGGTGCACAAAACAGTTGTGCGTAGGTTTGTGCGCATTATGTCGTGGCTAAATGAATCTGAATATGGGCGCATTGATAGAGGAAGCCGAACGGTTTTGGTATTTATACCGTATATAGCGATCGCGGAATAACATCATCCACTAAGTAACAGCGCGGATGATACTGAGAGTTGGGTTATGTGATGGATGTTCATTGAAGAGGATTGTGACCAAAAAGAAGAGGACGACAGCTGCAGAACTGAATGATATACTCACGAACCCTGTCAGCACCAAAACAACACGAAGGGAGCTTCAGAAGCAGGCGATTGCAAGGCAAGCTGGAATTCCAAAACCACTCACCAGCGTCGTAAATGCCCGTAATAGAACAAATATGACGCCAAACCACTAAAGCATGCAGTATGGAACTATGGAAGAATGTCATTTGGTCAGACGAGACTTGTTTCACACCATTTCCAGCTTCAGACCATGTTTACGTCACAAGAGTGGAACATAGTTAGGTAGTGTAGACGTGGCATAGGATGTAGTGTGGGCATTCTCTCTCCCACTTCAATAAGTGTTGTGGAAACGTCTCGATTCTGTCAGCGACACATGACCTCTGCTGTTTGCTGTGCGCTGCTGCAATTACATGGCTCGCTACCATTACTTGTTTAAACACGGTACGGAATATTAATTATGCAAAATATCTGAGAACACCCATGGTCTAGAGGTAGCGTCTTTCATTAATAATCAAAACCTTCCCCGTCCCGGGTTCGAAATGCGGCCCTGCTTACATTTTGATTAATAATCGCCGTTGACAGCCGAAGGCTTCTACCATAAGAAGTCACCCTCATTCTGACATCGATACTTCAGGTATACATACCGAAGTCGCAAGCTGAAGATTAAATGAAACGTCGTGTGGCTAGGGCCTCCCGCTGGGTAGGCCAATCGCCTGCTGCAAGTCTTCTGAGTTGAAGCCACTTCGGTGACTTGAGTGTCGATAGAGATGAGATGAGATGACGATTAGGACAACACAACATCCTGAGTGGAGAAAATCTCCGACCCAGCCGGGAATCGAACCAGAGCCCCTTAGGATAGCAGTCCATCCCGCTGGCCACTCAGCTATCGGTGCGGGCAGCGACTGGAAAAAAAGCACAGTTGACTCATGTGTGCGATAAAGATAAACGAACGGAGCTGCTAATTACAGAAAAATCTCCTTAACATCGGTTTGCTGCAGAATTCTTGAACACATTCTGAGTCCGAATGTAAAAAATTCATTGATCTAGAAAATCTTTTGTCCATAGGTGAGCAGGGGTTTAGACAGCATCTCAGTATATATAAACGATCTAAGGGCAGAGTGAGCATCAATTTACGGCTATTTGCAGACGACTACCGCGGTGAACGGGAAAGTACCGTCGTTGAGTGACTGGAGGAGGATACCGGATGACTTAGACGGAATTTCTTATTGCCGCGATGAACGGCAGCTAGCTCTAAATGAGAAGGCATACAATCATGTAATGTTAGAATACAGTATCAGTGGTGCGGTGTTTGACACAGTATCATCGATTAAATACTGCATCTGGGAGTAAAGCTGCAAAGTGGTGTGAAATGGAATAAGCACGTCAGGTTGGCGGTAGGGAGGGCGAATCGTCGACTTAGGTTTATTGGGAGATGTTTGGGGGAGTGTAGCTGCATTATAAAGGAGACAGTGTATAGAAAATCATTGTCAACTATTTTTCAGTAACGATCGAATCTTTGGGATCCCCACGAAGTCGGATTAAAGGAAGACATTGCATCAGTTCAGAAGCATGCTGCTGTATTTGCTACGTTCGAGGAGCTAGCAAGTATGACGGAGATGCTTCCTGAACTGAAATGGAAAAAGGCACTATTGAGGAAATTTAGAGAACAGCATTCCTGACCAACTGCAGAATAGTTCTACTGCCGACAACATATGTTAAGAGTAAGGACCACGAAAATACGGTGAGAGAAATTATGGCTCGTACGTAGACACACAGACAGATTTAAAAGCCGTGCTAAACACGCAGGACAGGACAGGTAGTTGCAATTGTGGAAAGGGGCCAAAATTAGCGGCTGTCAGTTACACTCGAACACGTATAACTTTTTTTTATTTGACCAAACATTACAGTACAAATTCTCGAACTTAGTTATCGCCTGAATACGCCACACTATCTTATGCCTTAAGAGCACAACCACTTTAATTTTAAAAAAAACGGCTATAAGCCATTAACTCAAAATTCAGACGCCAAAGAGAATATTTAGAGGGCAGAAGACCTCACGTTAAGTAAGATCTACAATTTGGCTGAAGGCCGAAAATCTAACACTTGAAAAGCAACAAACTTAATTTAAAGACGGCTGAAGGCCAATGATTTAAGACTCAAGATAAAATTAAATAAAAAAAACACAAGGCAGAAGACCTTATGTCCAATTAAGCTGAAGGCCCCAAACAGTGTGATGCTCGAAAGACAAAGATCCTTAATTTAAAAACGGCTGAAGGCCCCATGACTTACAACTCAAGGTAAAATAAATTTAAACAACAAAGCATTATCTTAAATGAGGCTGAAAGACCCAAACAATGTAATACTTGAAAAGCAAGGAACTTTAATTTTGAAACAGGACTGCCACACATCAGCACGGAGACAGCACTAAAATAACTGAGCAGTCGACATCACAAGCTACACACAGTTTCACAAACACTTTGCACGAAGGACTAGACACTACTAACGGCTGCGACTGTGCAATAACAAGGACGCATCACGAGTCGTCACACGCAGGCAACCAATAAGCGATCGCCGGCCAACATACACGTCGTCCGACAAGACCACCGACTGACGACCAACCCAGGTGGGCCGCACTCAAGTGATATGTGTCGGCAACCGTCGGGCGAGTCATGGCTGTCCGGACCTCACTGCAGCCGAGCCCCGATTGAACTTCTGCCGCGTCCTAACACAAACGCTGCTAGCGCCTCCCAACTCACTGCCAGATCCCGAAGTACGAGGTGCATTCAAGTTCTAAGGCCTCCGATTTTTTTTCTCCAGACTGGAAAGAGATAGAAACATGCGCACTGTTTTAAAATGAGGCCGTGTTCATTGTCAATATGTCCCAGAGATGGCAGCACCGTACGGCAGATGGAATTTTACCGCCAGCAGCGAGAATGAGAACTGTTTTAAATACTTAAAATGGCGACGTTTTCCTTACTTCAACAGAGTGCAATCATTCGTTTTCTGAATTTGAGTGGTGTGAAACCAATTGAAATTCATCGACAGTTGAAGGAGACATGTGGTGATGGAGTTATGGATGTGTCGAAAGTGCGTTCGTGGGTGCGACAGTTTAATGAAGGTAGAGCATTGTGTGACAACAAACCGAAACAACCTTGGGCTCGCACAAGCCGCTCTGACGACATGATCGAGAAAGTGGAGAGAATTGTTTTGGGGGATCGCCGAATGACTGTTGAACAGATCGCCTCCAGAGTTGGCATTTCTGTGGGTTCTGTGCACACAATCCTGCATGACGACCTGAAAATGCGAAAAGTGTCATCCAGGTGGGTCCCACGAATGCTGACGGACGACCACATGGCTGCCCGTGTGGCATGTTGCCAAGTAATGTTGACACGCAACGACAGCATGAATAGGACTTTCTTTTCGTCGGTTGTGTCAATGGATGAGACGTGGATGCCATTTTTCAATCCAGAAACAAAGCGCCAGTCAGCTCAATGGAAGCACACAGATTCACCGCCACCAAAAATATTTCGGGTAACCGCCAGTGCTGAAAAAATGATGGTGTCAATGTTCTGGGACAGCGAGGGGGTAATCCTTACCCATTGCGTTCCAAAGGGCACTACGGTAACAGGTGAATCCTTCGAAAATGTTTTGAAGAACAAATTCCTTCCTGCACTGCAACAAAAACATCCGGGAAGGGCTGCGCGTGTGCTGTTTCACCAAGACAATGCACCTGTACATCGAACTAACGTTACGCAACAGTTTCTTTGTGATAACAACTTTGAAGTGATTCCTCATGCTCCCTACTCACCTGACCTGGCTCCTAGTGACTTTTGGCTTTTTCGAACAGTGAAAGACACTCTCCGTGGCCGCACATTCACCAGCCGTGCTGCTATTGCCTCAGCGATTTTCCAGTGGTCAAAACAGACTCCTAAAGAAGCCTTCGTCGCTGCCATGGAATCATGGCGTCAGCGTTGTGAAAAATGGGTACGTCTGCAGGGCGATTACGTCGAGAAGTAACGCCAGTTTCATCGATTTCGGGTGAGTAGTTAATTAGAAACAAAATCGGAGGCCTTAGAACTTGAATGCACCTCGTACTGCGAACACACAACAATTGGGACGTAATAGCAGTCAGCAAAGATAGTACGCCAGGGCTTATACCGATAAGGGCCGCTGCTGCCGCTCACGGGCAGGCAAGGCGGCAACTCAGTGACACCAGTAATTGAAATTAACATAACGAGGTGGTGGTTGAGTAAAACCAGGATGTCAAATGAGATGTGGCACGACCGCGAGCCACGCCCAGCTCGCAGATGCTTTTCCTTCGTTCCATTTGCGATTCTAAGAGGAAATGAAATGACTAGTAGTGGTACATGAAGCCCTCCGCGGTGCACCATGGTTTGCGGTATAAGTATGCAATTGCAGGTGGGATCAGTCCACTCGCACAAATAGCTGGGTGTAATACTTTGTAGGGATATAAATTGGAACTATCAGACAAGCTCAGTAGTAGGTGAAGCAGTTGGCAGACTTCCGTTTATTGGTAGAATACACTCCTGGAAATGGAAAAAAGAACACATTGACACCGGTGTGTCAGACCCACCATACTTGCTCCGGACACTGCGAGAGGGCTGTACAAGCAATGATCACACGCACGGCACAGCGGACACACCAGGAACCGCGGTGTTGGGCGTCGAATGGCGCTAGCTGCGCAGCATTTGTGCACCGCCGCCGTCAGTGTCAGCTAGTTTGCCGTGGCATACGGAGCTCCATCGCAGTCTTTAACACTGGTAGCATGCCGCGACAGCGTGGACGTGAACCGTATGTGCAGTTGACGGACTTTGAGCGAGGGCGTATAGTGGGCATGCGGGAGGCCGGGTGGACGTACCGCCGAATTGCTCAACACGTGGGGCGTGAGGTCTCCACAGTACATCGATGTTGTCGCCAGTGGTCGGCGGAAGGTGCACGTGCCCGTCGACCTGGGACCGGACCGCGGCGACGCACGGATGCACGCCAAGACCGTAGGATCCTACGCAGTGCCGTAGGGGACCGCACCGCCACTTCCCAGCAAATTAGGGACACTGTTGCTCCTGGGGTATCGGCGAGGACCATTCGCAACCGTCTCCATGAAGCTGGGCTACGGTCCCGCACACCGTTAGGCCGTCTTCCGCTCACGCCCCAACATCGTGCAGCCCGCCTTCAGTGGTGTCGCGACAGGCGTGAATGGAGGGACGAATGGAGACGTGTCGTCTTCAGCGATGAGAGTCGCTTCTGCCTTGGTGCCAATGATGGTCGTATGCGTGTTTGGCGCCGTGCAGGTGAGCGCCACAATCAGGACTGCATACGACCGAGGCACACAGGGCCAACACCCGGCCTCATGGTGTGGGGAGCGATCTCCTATACTGGCCGTACACCACTGGTGATCGTCGAGGGGACACTGAATAGTGCACGGTACATCCAAACCGTCATCGAACCCATCGTTCTACCATTCCTAGACCGGCAAGGGAACTTGCTGTTCCAACAGGACAATGCACGTCCGCGTGTATCCCGTGCCACCCAACGTGCTCTAGAAGGTGTAAGTCAACTACCCTGGCCAGCAAGATCTCCGGATCTGTCCCCCATTGAGCATGTTTGGGACTGGATGAAGCGTCGTCTCACGCGGTCTGCACGTCCAGCACGAACGCTGGTCCAACTGAGGCGCCAGGTGGAAATGGCATGGCAAGCCGTTCCACAGGACTACATCCAGCATCTCTACGATCGTCTCCATGGGAGAATAGCAGCCTGCATTGCTGCGAAAGGTGGATATACACTGTACTAGTGGCGACATTGTGCATGCTCTGTTGCCTGTGTCTATGTGCCTGTGGTTCTGTCAGTGTGATCATGTGATGTATCTGACCCCAGGAATGTGTCAATAAAGTTTCCCCTTCCTGGGACAATGAATTCACGGTGTTCTTATTTCAATTTCCAGGAGTGTTCAAGGGAAATGCAGGCAATGTAAAAGGAGACTGCTTAAAAATGGCCCATACTAATGCTAAAGTGGCTAGCAGGAGATGCTGCACGTACGCAGGGAGGAGCATAACGAATGGTTACAGGTTTGTTTGGCTCGTGGGGGAGTATCACAGAGATGCTGAAAAAGCGAACAGGCAAGGACTTGAAAATAGACGCGAACTATACCAAGAACCAGTTGTAAAGGATGAATGTAGGTATACACTAAAACCCTCCTAACAAGGCAACCTCCCCATCGCACCCCCATCAGATTTAGTTATAAGCTGGCACAGTGGATAGGCCTTGAAAAACTGAACACAGATCAATCGAGAAAACAGGAAGAAGTTGTGTGGAACTATGATAAAAATAAGCAAAATATACAAACTGAGTAGTCCATGTCCAACATATGCAACATCAAGGAAAGAGTGAGCTCAGGAGCGCCCTGGTCCCGTGGTTAGCGTGAGCAGCTGCGGAACGAGAGGTCCTTGGTTCGACAGTGTATGTTGTGGTGCGTTTAGGGCAATGGAGGCAATCCCTAATCTTATGCATACTAATACACAGCGGGTCGTCCAGGCGTCCTGTTGCTACGTGGTATGAGTAAAATGACCTCCAAGAAGAAGACCGGGTGTTCCTTGTTCGTATTTGCCATACTATTGACAGAAAGCCACAGAGAGCACTTTTACTAACAGAAAAGAACAGAGAAAACATTACTTTTAGCAATGTAAGGCACTGCAGTCAAATCCAAACACCTTTATCGGCAAAACAGTGTATTTCGTTGACTTCATTCATTGTAACTCATTTGTTTAACCGCGTATTCTACAGTTGAAGCAAGTTTTTGATACAGCTGTCAAAGGAGAGAGTGATTGAGGGAGAGAGAGAGAGAGAGAGAGAGAGAGAGAGAGAGGGGCGGGGGGGAGGGAGGGAGGTTTGTATCAGCTGAGAAGATCTCAGATGTCCGCCCCAGTAGCTGAGTGGTCAGCGTGACGGATTGCCGTCCTCTGGGCCCGGGTTCGATTCCCGGCTGGGTCGGAGATTTTCTCCGCTCAGGGACTGGGTGTTGTGTTGTGTTCATCATCATTTCATCCCCATCCGGCGTGCAGGTCGCCCAATGTGGCGCCGAATGTAATAAGACCTGCGCCAAGGCGGCCGGACCTGCCCCGCGAGGGGCCTCCCGGCCAATGACGCCAAACGCTCATTTCCATTTCCATCTCAGATGATAGGCACTTGGACTGTTGATATTTTTAAACATGTCGTGAATCTGATACATCTATATTTAAAGGAATATCTGTACCGACTCTCGATGTATAAATTGTCGATATATCAAACAAAGAATATCGACATACCGCCCTGTACAAATATCGGCAGTACATTGTCAATATACCGCTGGTTTTATAGTTGTGTATTTAAGTATTGATTTATTATTACATATTCTGTACATCAACAAGCTACCCGCTTTCCTATCCCCCTTAGACAAGAACTCAAAGAAAAATACTTCATTTGAAAATCTGTAAGTTAATAATGGGACTTCATGCGGATGAAAACCTTGTATTAGAATACTTTTTTTGTCGATGGTTGTGTTGTTACTTAAAAGCTGTTTGCATGATGCATTGTCATGTAATATTTCATTCCAGTTAATGTCTCATACCAAATTTTCTTAATTTGTGATTGGCTACATGTTTTACGCTGATATAGCAGAGAAGCTAAATGTTGCAGTTTTTGTTGGTAGCGCCGAGCGCCGATTATTTTAGAATATGGTCATATTTTTCAGCAACTGTCTTGAATGTTGTTATTCCATTCGCATCGTCCTCCCCCCCCCCCCAACCCCTTTGTGCAATCAGACTTATTTTGTGCCACTTGTACTTACTTCGTAGAGTATAAGAAAAAAAATTAACTTTCATAATGAACAGCCTCAGTTGCACCGCTTATCTATAATTTACCTAGGTTTCAGTCGGGATAACCCAATCTTCTTCAGAATAACAGTATCTACCGTTTGTCCATAGTGGACATCGTCAAGCTAAAACTACAAATCCATAAATTATAGTCAGGCTGTAAAACTTATCTGGCACTGCCTCGGCCCCACTTCGAGACCGCAATGCGGCAGCCACGAGTGCTGTACCTGAAGTGATAATAGACTACTGGCCATTAAAATTGCTACACCACGAAGATGACGAGCTACAGACGCGAAATTTAACAGAGAGGAAGAAGATGCTGTGATATGCAAATGATTAGCTTTTCAGAGCATTCACACGAGGTTGGCGCATACAACTTGCTGAAACGAGGAAAGTTTCCAACCGATTTCTCATACACAAACAGCAGTTGACCGGCGTTGCCTGGTGAAACGTTCTTGTGATGCCTCGAGTAAGGAGGAGAAGTGCGTACCATTACGTTTCCGACTTTGATAAAGGTCGGATTGTAGCCTATCGCGATTGTGGTTTATCGTATCGCGATATTGCTGCTCGAGTTGGTCGAGATCCAATGACTGTTTGTAGAATATGGCATCGGTGGGTTCAGGAGGGTAATACGGAACGCCGTGCTGGATCCCAACGGCCTCGTATCACAAGCAGTCGAGATAACAGGCATCTTATCCGCATGGTTGTAACGGATCGTGCAACCACGTCTCGATCCCTGAGTCAACAGATGGGGACGTTTCCAAGACGACAACCATCTGCACGAACAGTTCGACGACATTTGCAGCAGCATGGACTATCAGCTCGGAGACCATGGCTGCGGTTACCCTTGACGCTGCATCACAGACAGGAGCGCCTGTGATGATGTACTCAACGACGAACCTGGTTGCACGAATGGCAAAACGTCATTTTTTCGGATGAATCCAGGTTTTGTTTACAGCATCATGATGGTCGCATCCGTGTTTGGCGACTTCGCGGTGGACGCACGTTGGAAGTGGGTATTCGTCATCGCCATACTGGCGAATCACCCAGCGTGACGGTATGGGGTGCCATTGGTTAGACATCTCGGTCACCTCTTGTTCGCATTGACGGCACTTTGAACAGTGGCTCTACCCTTCATTCGATCCCTGCGAAACCCTACATTTCAGCAGGATAATGCACGACCGCACGTTGCAGGTCCTCTAGGGGCCTTTCTGGATACAGAAAATGTTAGACTGCTGCCCTGCCAGCACATTCTCCAGATCTCTCACCAACTGAAAAGCGTCCGGTCAATGGTGGCCGAGCAACTAGCTCGTCACAATACGCCAGTCACTACTCTTGATGAACTGTGGTATCGTGTTGAAGCTGCATGGGCAGCTGTAACTGTACACGCCATCCCAGCTCTGTTTGACTCAATGCCCAGGCGTATTAAGGCCGTTATTACGGCCAGAGGTGGTTGTTTTGGCTACTGATTTTTCAGGATCTATGCACCCAAACTGCGTGAAAATGTAAGCACCTATCAGTTCTAGTATAATATATTTGTCCAATGAATACCCGTTTATCATCTGCATTTCTTCTTGATGTAGCAATTTTAATGGCCAGTAGTGCCGCGTAATGTTTAAGACGCATAAGAAAAAGACTGGACGTGTTCAAAGCTCAAAAAGATGTGAGACTTGTTCACACAGTGAAAGTAAAAGTACGTTGTACTACAATTTCAAAAGAACTATCAAATATTTACCGAACATTGCGAAAAAAATATAACATAAAATAAAAATATTGCTCTCGATTTTGCCATTTTGATACCAACATGTCGGGGTGCCAGAGAAGAAAATATTGATGGATATCGACATCTTTCCGGGATAAAATCGACGTATCAGTATAGCGATATACTGGGCTGTTCAATATAGGCCATCTAAAAGGATGCTGCATTACAAGTGAGGAGGAAGAGACAACAGTGAAACGATGTGCAATCGACCTACAAGTGAACTGGTAACTATCTATAAGGAAAAAGATTTTTAAAAATCTTTAATGCAATGTGTATGATATGTTACAGACTAATCCCACTTGGCGACTTAGAGATTAAAAACCACGATGTGTCCGACAAGTCAACAGTATGCACATCTACAACTAGTTCTACGTGTATACTCTGCAAGCCACTTATGGTGTGTAACGGAGGGTACTTTCATTAACAGTGTCTCTTTGTAAGATTACATGAGTATGTGATCCACTTTGCATCACGTGAGGCTAGGGGAGTCGAAACAAGTAGTGACACATGACGTCATAACAACTTGAGATATTTTATACATGTAATTCATTTCTAAATTTTTTTGATTATTTACAGAGTAAAGGATTTAATTATGTATAACATTTAATAGGTAATAAGTTTTAATGAGATATATATAAATATGTTTTGACATAGCAAATCACCTTGTTGCATTATGCATGATATGTTTTCTCTTTGTTAGAACAAAAACTTTTTCGTAGCTCGAGTGAGCGATCAAGTTGTCGTCAAGTGCGGATCTGCTGAACTTTCATGAATGGGCATACAAGTGTTAATTTACAGCCCGGAGTTGATTTAAAAATTATTCTAGGGAACCACGGCCAGATTTTGGTGCAAACAAATCACGCGAATTCTCAAATATCGGCGCGGAGTTTAAGATACGCGAGTGGATATTGGTTCTTATCGTCGCCTGTCTGATTCAGTAACATTAACCGCAGTTTACGGACATTAGCTTGATAATAAAAGCCCTTTATGAGCGTCATAGTAATCGTCTTGATGCTTAAAGCAAGCGAGAAGCGATTTACTGTCGGGATACGACAAATATTAATCATTGTATAGTCAGCTTGTTGACATGTTGCTTAGGAACTCATAAATGGACAATGATAGAATTACTGAAACGCTCTTCTAAGTATCAGTGACCACTACACACACATCAGAAAATAATTACTCCGAGTGTGAGTGACTTCTGGATTGGATGAGTTTTTTATTTCAGCTAATTAGTCTTAATAAACTTCTTTCGAGTTTGAAACTTCATCAATGGTGTCGCTCTCATTCAGTTTAGTAGAACGATAGATAGTACCACCTACGCTACTACTTACAGCTTTAAAAGAAAAGAAAGCACATACCTGTTTTCCTTTGAACAATGTTCGTACTTCATTCATCAGTCTTCTCAAACCAGAGGCACGAGTGACGCCCACATCACAGCACTATCGTGAACCACCACACACATGTGCCTCCTTCTCACTACATTCTGCATTGAAAAACCTGAGATATAGCAGCGGTGCGAAGAAGGAAGAAAGAAGAGGAAAGATGAGCGAAAGAAACAGAGCAAAGAGAGAAGGGGAGGACACAACGCTTCCCTATTTTTATTCCAGTTTCGAGTGCTTTGAGGGAAGAAGTGTCTGCCTGGGTTCGAACGTCTCTAATTTTATCTTCGCGAGATTTACGTAGGAGGAAGAAATGTCTTGTTTAAAGTTGAACTAAATAAACCATCGGTCACAATATTTAGTCGTTTTGAAGAGGTTTCAACACTTATATGAGTGCCTTCATTAGAAATTTAATATTTAAAGTGGCATATCACGTATAATATAAATATCGAGCTAGAAAGGCTTTAGTCACAAATATTTTTAAAAAGAATACATGAAAGGCGAGCCACTGTTGACTGCTGACACCTGTTTCACGCTGCTGGGAACGTACGCTCTTGGAACAGCAAACTCCACCTTGATACAGATCACCTCTCTTGCACCGCATGCCACTGGGTACCTCAGTGACGCTTTCGTGAAGCTCTACTGAAACGTGCCGTTCACCTAGGGATCAGCTCTATTTCCTCTACCAGTCCTATCTGGTGCGGAACCCTCGTTGACGAGCAATATCCAAGTACTGGTCGAACGAGTGTTTTGCAAGCTAATTCCTTTGTTGATGGAAGGCGTTTCTTGAAAATTCTTCCACTGAATCTCAGTCTGACATCTGCCTACGTGGTCGTTCCACTTTAAATCTCTCCGTACACTAACTGTTTTGTAGAAGTAGTTGCAGCCAGTGATCGTTCTGCAAACATGTAATCATAAAATAAAGGGTTTTGCTTTTCTATCATTACTACGTTTCCCCTTATGTAGTTTTCTATGGACAATTCCGAAGACGGCAAGAGCTGACAAGTGCGAGAATTATCGCACAATCAGCTTAACAGCTCATGCATCCAAGCTGCTTACAAGAACAATATACAGAAGAATGGAAAAGAAAATTGAGAATGCGCTAGGTGACGATCAGTTTGGCTTTAGGAAAAGTAAAGGGACCAGAGAGGCAATTCTGACGTTACGGCTAATAATGGAAGCAAGGCTAAAGAAAAATCAAGACACTTTCATAGGATTTGTCGACCTGGAAAAAGCGTTCGACAATATAAAATGGTGCAAGCTGTTCGAGATTCTGAAAAAAGTAGGGGTAAGCTATAGGGAGAGACGGGTCAAATACAATATGTACAACAACCAAGAGTGAATAATAAGAGTGGACGATCAAGAACGAAGTGCTCGTATTAAGAAGGGTGTAAGACAAGGCTGTAGCCTTCCGCCCCTACTCTTCAATCTGTACATCGAGGAAGCAATGATGGAAATAAAAGAAAGGTTCAGGAGTGGAATTAAAATACAAGGTGAAAGGATATCAATGATACGATTCGCTGATGACATTGCTATCCTGAGTGAAAGTGAAGAAGAATTAAATGATCTGCTGAACGGAATGAACAGTCTAATGAGTACACAGTATGGTTTGAGAGTAAATCGGAGAAAGACGAAGGTGATGAGAAGTAGTAGAAATGAGAACAGCGAGAAACTTAACATCAGGATTGATGGTCACGAAGTCAATGGAGTTAAGGAATTCTGCTACCTAGGCAGTAAAATAACCAATGACGGACGGAGCAAGGAGGACATCAAAAGCAGACTCCCTATGGCAAAAAAGGCATTTCTGGCCAAGAGAAGTCTACTAATATCAAATACCGGCCTTAATTTGAGGAAGAAATTTGTGAGGATGTACGTCTGGAGTACAGCGTTGTATGGTAGTGAAACGTGGACTGTGGGAAAACCGGAACAGAAGAGAGTCGAAGCATTTGAGATGTGGTGCTATAGACGAATGTTGAAAATTAGGTGGACTGATAAGGTAAGGAATGAGGAGGTTCTACGCAGAATCGGAAAGGAATATGTGGAAAACACTGATAAGGAGAAGGGACAGGATGATAGGACATCTGCTAAGACATGAGGGAATGACTTCCATGGTACTAGAGGGCAAAAACTGTAGAGGAAAACAGAGATTGGAATATGTCAAGCAAATAATAGTGGGCGTAGGTTGCAAGTGCTACTCTGAGATGGTTGGCACAGGAAAGGAATTCGTGGCGGGCCGCATCAAACCAGTCAGTAGGCTGATGACCAAAAAAAAATGGACAAACAGCCATAAATTTCTTACCTTCTCCTCTGCATTATAGTTCTAGAATACAGACATTCCGCCCTTGTCCATCTTTCCGAGTTAAAAATTCATGCCGAGTCAGCCCGTCTGGCAACCAGATAGCTGATAACTTACAGCTGGCGAGTTCTTCTCTTGGGCTGAAATAAGGACCGTGTTACTGCGACAGGGGACTGGGAAGCCGAACAATATAGGGCCTGAAGGGTGCGCCCTTCTGTCTGTGGCTGGGGCTGAGTGCCCTCTACCGGGTCGACATGCGGGGGAGCAAACAGAGATTGCACACGATCTCCGAGGCCCGAGTGCGGTGAGGAGGCGAACACGTATTGACTCTGTGTCGCTGCATAATACGACGGAGGCTCTCGGCCTGGAACACAGATGGCGTGACCGTGCCAAAACACAGCTGTGGAAAGTAAGGCAATTAAGATTCATACTTTAAAGCGTGGAATACTACAGCAAGTTAACTATTCTTCTTTGACTTTGTGCACGCCCATATAATCCGTCTCGGTTTCGTCTTAAAACCATTCTATATCCTATTATGAAGGTATATTTTCCCTAGTAATATTCCTTTACGCACTTCTCCAGCTAATTTTATACATACTTTAGTAGTACCATACTTCCAAAATCTCAGAATCTTGTTTTGCTGCTTCTTCGACTTTTTTTTCCAGGTTTTACTTCGATAAAACGTCGGACACACAAGTGACTTTTCGAAACAATGTCGTTTATTCACTGATATAATATCACCACGCCGATACGGAAAACCGTCCCCCTTGATCTGTTCGTTCCCTTACAGAGTACTCGTTTAAAGCAGCATATTTTGAACATACAGGGTCACTGATGGTTGCTGGCATAGGGAACATAGTAAAAGGGGAAGACAAGGAAGGTTATTGCTTGTTAAGACAACAGAAATGTTGGCTGTAGATTACGGCCACTGTTGTTTACCTTGGACGTCCAAGCAACAATGAAAGAATAAAATGCCTGACGTCACGGCGTGACGCCCAGTCGGTGGTCATTTCATTAGAGGTAGAGCACTTGTTGGAGATTCATGGTGTGGGACATGTAACGAACCATCGCGGGGTTACCTTAGATGATTTACAGAAACTATGAAAATATGGAATGTGGAACCTTGGGCGGGGTTTGAACCACTCTTCTCACGTATAAAAATTTTGTCTTTACTAAGAAGAAGGAGAACAATGAGTCAGAGATAAGAAATTCTGGAACGTGTGTCTGCTTTCCAGGTATCTTAAGCTATTCCCTGCAAAACGATGAAGAGTCGGAAGACTCAAGTAATGACTGTAACTGTTATTTACCTCAGAATCTGGGTTACGTATGAACAAACTACTGGTAATTGTAAGATAGAGAAACTAATTCCACTGACTGGCACTAAGTTGCAATTTTCTCAAATGGCATCGTTGCAAAAGGGAGTTGCATACATGTGAAGCGCGGGGCTCAGCAAATGAGGTGGTTCTGCAGAAGAACTTTAAAAATTAAACAGACCGATAACAAGTGTGAAATAACTTAACAAGAGAAGAAATATATGGACTGCCGTGTTTAGGACGGAACAAAGACTAAAATGATTCGTCATATCGGTTCCGCAAATTAGAACAACTGGTAGCGCCGAAAAATTATAGGAATGAAAAAAATTACATGTTAACACATTGCCTCGGATAAAAAAAAGGCTTCTAAACGGAAGACGAGCTAAGATTTGGCTACCCTGTGGCATCCAGCCTGTGCAGTTGTGGCGAGAGTTCTCCCCTTATTGCCTTACCCAGCAAAAACTCGACATACTTATGCCTGCACCTAATGAAGTCGACGTCGCCCATTTCTAGGCTAAAGTAACCTAAATAACACACAGTTTATATAAGGTCCAGTCACATTAACGTGACCGCCGCCTATGTTCGACGACAAAGTGCAATAACCGTTTACAGGTGGCAGCCGGCACCATTAGAAATGGAGGATATATAAAACGTGTTGGGGAACGTGGAAAACAGTGCAGACATTGGCGTATTGCTAAAATGCAATGATTTATCTGACGCTCAAAAGGGCATGATCATTGGTTGGAAGCATTTCTGAAACGTCTACTATCGTAAACTGTTTCCGTGCCTCCATGGTTAAAGTGTATCTTGCATGGCAAAACGGCTGTATCCAAAACCGAAGCCGAGGCAAATGTAGTGCACCAGGAGCTAAAGATGAGAGAGATGAACAACGGCTGGAGATATGTGTGTGGGTGAATAGACGTGTAACTTTTGAGCATGAATCAAGGTGCTACCAGCAGTGTCTTGTCAAAGACTGTTCAGCAAACGTTATTGCGTATTGGGCTCTGCAGCAGGCGCGTGATTCATGCACCCATGCTGACTGCAGTTCATCGGCGACGAAGACTGGGATCCACACACCAGTACCGCAATTCGACGTCTACTGAATGGTGACAGGTGGCCTTTTCCGATGAAAACGGATGGCCGTTAGTCTGCACGGTCCAGTAACAATTGTCGGAAGGGTCCAGCCCGGAGGAGGCAGCATTATGGTCTGGGGAATATTCTCGTGGTATTCCGTAGGGATCGTCTTCGTTCTGGAAACCTCAATGGCTCAACACAATTATGAATCTATCCTTGAGGACTATGTCCAACCCTATATACAGTTTGTATTTTCCTGAGCACGAAGGCATTTACCGGCAGGACAATGCAACGTGTCCACAGCTCGCAGTGTACGTGAATGGTTCGAAGAGCACCAGAATGAGTTTACCGTACTCATACCTCCATAAAACTTCCCGGATTTAAACCAAATCGAGAATCTGTTGGACCACCTCCATCGAGCTGTTCTCGCCACGGACCTTCAACCGAGAAACCCAACGAAAGAGGCCGCGGCACTGGCCTCATGCCAGAGGGTACCTTCCAGAACCTCATTGACTTACTTTCTGCACGTCCGCGTGGTAAAAGGTGGTTATTCATCCTTTTGACGCTTGGTGTCATTAATGTTACTAAACCACGTAATCTGTATTTGTGTTGAAATCAAACACCTTTCAGTCGTCTAATTCCCAAACTTATTTTATTCCGCTACCTGTTTCGGCGATTTACTACGATATCTTCAGGCGACCTGACCGATATGTAGGAAGACTGCTATATCAAGCAAGTACCTACGGATACCAAGTATTTGAATACTGGCCACTATTTTGACCATAACCGAGGTTGGAATCTTCCTACACGTCGGTCAGGGAGCCTGAAGATGGTGTAGTAAATAGCCTAAACTGTTGCCAAATAAAATAAGTTTGGGAATTAGACGGCTGAAAGGTGTTTGATTTGATATCAGGATAACGAACAGCCGAGTCCGGTAACCATCCCTGAAAAGATGGACACACAGAGTATCAAGATTTTAAACATGGCTGAAACAGCACTGTTGAAATTCTTCACGGTAAATGATAACAGCCAAACAGTTGCAGGATAAAGATTTATTAAAATTCTTGACCACGGTTTCGGTATATCTAAATATACCTTCATCAGAAGTAAAATACACTAAAATCACATCCTGCAGTGGAGATACATAAAACAATTGTGCCAAACTACTAACGACGCCTTTGGCACTATTGTTTTATGTATCTCCACTGCAGGATGTGATTTTAGTGTATTTTACTTCTGATGAAGGTATATTTAGATATACCGAAACCGTGGTCAAGAATTTTAATAAATTTTTATCCTTCAACTATTTGGCTGTTATCATTTACCGTGAACACACACAGTAATTTGCAATTTGTGAGCGGTGGTGCAATTGCCGAAAGTGTAGAACATTTTTATTCCAGTACCTTTCAATCCATTTCCTGTTTTCATTTCTAATGTGATGTTTATGTCACAAATAATTTAAGAAAAAAGATGTGGGTTTCCAGCTGAAAATGTTATCATAAAATATGAGGAATTTGAGAGCATCATAAACACTATCGAGAGTTACGAACCCTAAAAAAAAGAAGATCTGACAGAGAGATAAAGGCCAGAAAGAATTAACCTTGATGCTCTAAGAAATTAAGACAGCGACGAGACTGCGTACACGTAAGAACAGACTGTATTGCAGCCTCTGTCAATGAGAGACATTTAGCGAACGGGAAATATGGAAGTAGTTGCAATTTTACTTTACCGGGGGAATTTGACGTCTAAGAGGAAAATATCAGTAGTTAGTTGCGGGAAAATAAAACTAGGAATATGGCAGATGACGGTCGTTAGACTTCAGGAAAGGTAAAAGCACCAGAAAGGCTGCTGTAAGATTGGGCATAGCAGTGGAAGGAAAGATTATGGAAACTGTAGATACATCCATATCCCACTAAGCCAAAATCGCTCGGACCAAAATGGTGTAACGATGGCATGCAGGCTTTCTACCCAGCCGTTCAACATTTACATCGCAAAAAGAATGAGATTAAAGCACAGGCTATGAGGCTAACCATCATAGAGTTAGCTAATGCCATTGATATACGGACGAAGAGAAGATTAATGACCAAAGATTATTTATTGACAGGAAATTAAAGAGAGACAAAAGTAATGAGGAGTAATAAGAATTAGATTAGCATTAAATTTCGTACCTTAGGGTCGTATGGTAGGCGATGTGAAGGAATCCTGGTACGTTGAAAGCAAAATAATGGTGATGGACGAAGATAGAAGGGTACATAAGAGGACATCCTCGATAGTACCAGTCTACTAGATTCAAATGAAAGCCTCAAAAGTTCGTCTGGAGCATGATATTTATATGGAAGTGCATCATGTGCGGCGGAAGAAAAATGGGAAAGAGGAGAATCGAAGCGTCTGAGATAGGGTGCCAACGAAGGGCGCAGAACATTACGTGGACTGAAACGAAACGAAATGATTCTCCGCAGATCGGCGAGGAAAGGAATATGTGGGGAATAACCGAAAGTATGTAACGACATCGGGTAATAAAGACACTAGATGAAGCCGTAGAGGTCATAAACTGTGAGGTAGGACAGTGACTGGAATGCATTCAACTAACAACTACGAACGCAGGGTAAATTATACGCGTTGAAGCGTAGAATGCCTGAATGTAGAAAGGCTTAAAACTTGGAAAGTGAAAAGCAAAGGTTCAGTCTAAATACGGTGGAGTTTAGTGAAGTGAAACGGAAAGGAGGTATTTTCTTATCAGGAATACATGATAATATCAACAGCAGCAGAAAATTATGTAATGGGAGAAGCATTCGTCATGAAAAGGACGATAGGACAAAGCTCCTGTGAGCAGTTCAGTGACAGAACTAGTCTCATGAGATTCGAAAGGAAATCAACTCCAATAGCTCAGGTATTCCTAACGGTGCAACAAGAAGAAGATGAAGAGATGATTACATGGGAAACTGCAATTCAGCACGTAAAGCGAGATGAAAACCTAATAACTGTGGATGCCTGAAACGCTGAAGTACCAGAAGAGGTAGAAGTCAGAGTTATGGGAGAAAATTGTCTTGGTAGTAGGAATGTGACAGGTATAGGACTGATTAAGTTCTACAATAAATTTCAGCTAGATAGTCAAACGTCACAAACTGTGGAAGGAAAGGCTGGACACTCAATGAACAGCTTAGTAGTAATGAAGAGTAGACTGAAGACTATGAGATGTCTCCAGAAAAAGAAGGACAGAAGAAGTGCAACACAAAAGTACTGAGAAATTTTATTATTTTTTATTGCACAGCCTACTGAATTATAGAGGGTGTAACGGGTATAACTGCAGATATTTTTATATGCAGTACCTTAACACGCACATGGGTGCTTTCTCTCTGTGTCAAATATTCTCGTCACAAACTTTACGACCTAATATTTTCATCGTCCTAACTGCACAAGTAAGTTGACTACACCTGTCAGTATAGACTAACTGGTTCATGTTTATGTCGCACCTTTCAACACCTGAGCTGCTACCCAGGGGGAAATAAGCATTAATGGCGTGCTCCAACTGTATGTACTTGGAGTTACTAACTAACCTAAAGACATGCTACTCCTAACAGCTGTAATTATTAGTGTAAAAATGAAGTAAATACTGATGTAATGTCGTTCAATACGCTGTCCTCAGTCAACAATAAAAATATGTCCACTTGTACCTGTTACACTCTGTATTTACAGGCACATAAAGAAGTTGAATTACCAGTTTCCCATCGTATTTAAATACACCAAGACCGAAGATTCCAGCCAGTTAACTGCTGCCGGTGGTGTATCTATGACGTCATTCCAGGGCAGTCGTGCAAAATGTGCTGTACTGTTTGTTCCGCACTGGTCATCATCGGTAATTCTCACTTCTGTAGCGATGCTTTGGTCATGGTGTGGCCGGTTCTGATACGGGTGAGAGAGCTCAACATTTTTGTTGGTTCGTTCACCTCTTGGGTTAGATTGAAGGATCTGTTTTACGTAAATTCTTATGACTATGGAAGGACGTGCACTGATTTCTCCATTCATCTCGTGTGTCATGTGTTTGTGAGGTCAGGTGGCCATTTTTAACCTAGATTGGTTCTTTAGATATTAGTCGGATGCATGGTAAGTTGTTCAAAGTTTCATGAATTGGTAAGTCTCTGGATCTTTTGACATTCATCCAGTCTTGGGTTGTTGTTGGAGATATGAAGGCACAATATTAGCGAGTACTTACAGCCACGGTAGGTGTGAATTTTAAGAGTTCCCATCACGATCCTCATCGCGCCGTTCAGATGGATATCTGTTTTGTTGCTACGGCAACATTTGCTCCAAACGGAAAAAAAAGGGTTCAAATGGCTCTGAGCACTATGGGACTCAACAGCTTAGGTCATAAGTCCCCTAGAACTTAGAACTACTTAAACCTAACTAACCTAAGGACATCACACACACCCATGGCCGAGGCAGGATTCGAACCTGCGACCGTAGCAGTCCCGCGGTTCCGGACTGCAGCGCCAGAACCGCTAGACCACCGCGGCCGGCAAACGGGAAAACAATATTCGGCGACAGGATACGGAAATGCTTGTGCTGTAGTTGTTAAGGTGTTTGTGTTGGATCCTCAGCTAACACCAGTCAGTCTCCTTAATATGTTCTTTCTTGATTTTAGCTTCTGTCGAGGGTCACACACAAACCTTTTGTTGCGGAAGACTACATCAAATTGTGTGGAATGAGCTGTTTTCTGTTTTATTAGGGTTGTAGCGAAGTTTCAACTTTTTGTAATAATGTTGGAATTTTTCTAGATCGTTAGTAAGTGTTTATTCATCCTCTTCGAATGCGTTTCTTTGAGTTGCTATTGCTAGGACGTTGGCGTAGCTACACTTCACAGAATCGGTAGTGACTATTTCGTTGGTGTACAAGTTAAATGAAGCAGGTCTAGAACCGAGACCTGTGGAAGAATATTGTTTACGGTACAGGATTTCTGGTACCATCTCCAATGTCAACTTTAAAGAAGCGGTTTTAAACATGTTTTTCGTTATTGCTGTGACCTCTGTGCTTGGAGCGGTTTGATTTAGCTTATACATTACTCCATACGGCCACGCGTTGTCATAAGCTGCTGTAATGTCAATAAATGTCACTAAGACTTACTTTTTATTTTGGAACCCTACTTCAGTCAGCAACACAATCCCGATAAGATCTCGAGCAGATAAGTTCGAAGAGTGTCACACACCAGTATAACAGCTCTTTCATCCAAATTCATGACAATAATAATATACTCAAGAATGGAAAATAAACTGAGGATCTGTTATACGACGACGTGACTTTAAGAAAGGTAACCAGAGACGACCTTCCGACCCTGAGCATGATAATGGAAGCAAGACCTAGGAAAAATAAAACAGATTCACAGTATCTGTCGATGTAGAAAATGCTTTCGACAATGTACAATCGTTCAAAATGTTCAAAACTCTTTGGAAGGTAGTTGTAAGCCATAGGTGAAGACGGATAATGCAAAATATATACAAGAAATTTCTGAGAACGTCCGTTTGGAGCACATCATTGCGTGGTAGTGAAGCATGGGTTACGGGAAAGCGGGAAAGAAGAGACTCGAAGCTTTGAGATGTGGTGCAACAGAAAAATGTTAAAAATTAGGCGGACTGATAAGGCAAGGAATGTGGAGGTTCTTCGTAGAATCGTCGAGGAAGGGAATAGATAGCTGACACTGACAAGAAGAAGGGACATGATGATAAAACATCTGCTAAGGCATCAGGGAATGACTTCCATGGTATTGGAGGGAATTCTAGAGCGTAGTTTGGAAGTGCAGTTCCGAGATGAAGAGGCTGTCACAGGAGAGCCAGGCTGATGACGGCGATGAAATGGTATAGGTGTTCCTCAGAGCTATTGTGGCTGGAACAGGAGAGGAACTCGTGATTAGTTGCACGAAAAACTGATACACTAAACAGTAAAAGCAGGATCAGATGCTCGGTTTCCGTACAACGTGGTCAACCGCAAGTTGTTTGCCACAGCCCATTATTGGCTCAACCCTGGATCACTGCAATAGTGTGTCGTCCTGCGATGACACCGTCTGCTGAGATTTGGGCTGGTGAAAATCAATACCACTGCATCGACTACCGTTCTCGTGACAAGAGGTGTACCTCACAGTGCAGTGGGTACCAGCAATTTTTCTTTTCTTTTGAGTCTTTTGAGTCCTCTGACTTGTTAGATGCGGCTCTCCACGAATTCTTCTGTGCCAGACTCTTCACCTCAGAGTAGCACTTGCAACCTACGTCCTTAGTTATTTGTTGGATATATTCTGGTCTACTGTTTTACTCTCTATTGCTCTCTCAAGCAAAACGTAAACTATTTCTTTTATCATACACATGTCTCATCATTCTGATCTTGTCCTAGTATTTCATACGATGCTTTCTTAGCCGATTCTGAGAATTTCGTTGTTCCTTAATTTATCAGTTCACCTAATTTACAATATCCTTTTTTACAAACACATATTGTCAACGACAGATTCGCTTGTCCTTTTATTGATAACTTTCGTCATCCATATGCAACTACATAGATACTCTCCAAGCCACCGTACGGTGCGTGGCGGAGGCCACTACTTTCTCATTTTATTTCCTGATCCACTCGCAAACAGAGCAAGGGAAAGACGACTTCTTCGTGGTACTTAGGTACAATACATGTTGGCAGCAATGGAATCCTTCGGCAGTCAGCTTGAAATGCCGGTTCTATAAATGTTCTCAATCGCATTTGTCGAAACGAACGTCGCCTTCCCTCCAGCGATTCCTGTTTGAGTTCCTGAATCATCTCTGTAACATTTATGTGTTGTTCGAAGCTACCGGTAACAAATCTAGCAGCTCTGAATTGCTTCGATGTTTTCCTTCAGTCCTACCTGGTACAGTCACAAACACTTGGGCAAGTATAGGTAGCACCAGAGTCCTATATGCGGTCCCTTCGCAGGGGCACCACTCTTTCCTAAGATTCTCCCAATAAAATGAAGTCGACCGTCCGCCTTCTCGCATCCTTTTTCCAACTCATATCGCTTTGCAACGTTTTCTTTGGTCATCAGTCTACTGACTGGTTTGATGCGGCCCGCCACGAATTCCTTTCCTGTGCTAACCTCTTCATCTCAGAGTATCACTTGCAACCTACGTCCTCAATTATTTGCTTGACGTATTCCAATCTCTGTCTTCCTTTACAGTTTTTGCCCTCTACAGCTCCCTCTAGTACCATGGAAGACATTCCCTCATGTCTTAGCAGATGTCCTATCATCCTGTCCCTTCTCCTAATCAGTGTTTTCCACATATTCCTTTCCGAATCTGCGTAGAACCTCCTCATTCCTTGCCTTATCAGTCCACCTAATTTTCAACATTCGTATATAGCACCACATCTCAAATGCTTCGATTCTCTTCTGTTCCGGTTTTCCCACAGTCCATGTTTCACTACCATACAATGCTGTAGTCCAGACGTACATCCTCAGAAATTTCTTCCTCCAATTAAGGCCGGTGTTTGATATTAGTAGACTTCTCTTGGCCAGAAATGCCTTTTTTTGCCATAGCGAGTCTGCTTTTGATGTCCTTCTTGCTCCGTCCGTCATTGGTTATTTTACTGCCTAGGTAGTAGAATTCCTTAACTTCATTGACTTCGTGACCATCAATCCTGATGTTTCTCACTGTTCTCATTTCTACTACTTCTCATTACCTTCGTCTTTCTCCGGTTTACTCTCAAACCATACTGTGTACTCATTAGACTGTTCATTCCGTCCAGCAGACCATTTAATTCTTCTTCACTTTCACTCAGGATAGCAATGTCATCAGCGAATCCTATCATTGATTTCCTTTCACCTTGTGTTTTAATTCCACTCCTGAACCTTTCTTTTATTTCCATCATTGCTTCCTCGATGTACAGATTGAAGAGTAGGGGCGAAAGGCTAGAGCCTTCTCTTACACCCTTCTTAATAGGAGCACTTCGTTCTTGATCGTCCACTCTTATTATTCCCTCTTGGTTGTTGTACATATTGTATATGACCCGTCTCTCCCTATAGCTTACCCCTACTTTTTTCAGAATCTCGAACAGCTTGCACCATTTTATATTGCCGAACGCTTTTTCCAGGTCGACAAATCCTATGAAAGTGTCTTGATTTTTCTTTAGCCTTGCTTCCATTATTAGCCGTAACGTCAGAATTGCCTCTCTGGTCCCTTTACTTTTCCTAAATCCGAACTGATCGTCACCTAGCGCATTCTCAATTTTCTTTACCATTCTTCTGTATATTATTCCTGTAAGCTGCTTCGATGCATGAGCTGTTAAGCTGATTGTGCGATAATTCTCGCACTTGTCAGCTCTTGCCGTCTTCGGAATTGTGTGGATGATGCTTTTCCGAAATCAGATGGTATATCGCCAGACTCATATATTCTACACACCATCGTGAATAGTCGTTTTGTTGCCACTTCCCCCAATGATTTTAGAAATTCTAATGGAGAGTTATCTATCCCTTTGCAACGTTATGCAGACATATTTAACCCTTTGAGTGCTGCAGCGGCGCGTACGACTGGCCGTGTCAAGCCTGTCCTTGGGGCCGCCTAATCCGTCTACCTGCGCTGGCAGCCACTGTGCGCATGAACTCTCCGCTCGGCCGTCCTCGCCCTGGTGTGTGTTCCTGGAACCACGGCGGTCGTGACAGTCTCGCAGTTAGTGTGACCGCCAAAGTTACAAATATACGCAGGATATCCGGATACTTATTCCATAGCTTTGACTCTGGAGATAAAATGCTCGACAGACCTAACGGACACTGAAACTCGTTACGCTGCTAACATGTAACTCCTCATCAAAGGCTTTCTTTCTTTTACAATTAGTTCTTGAGAATCGTCATAAGGTCTCAGTATACATCTGAGTTTTATTTGGCATACTGATACTTAATTATCAGATTTTTGTATGCAACTTACGATGGAAATTCTGTAGAATCCGTAACGACGAAACGTTGACGTTCTTCTGTACTAGAGCAATAATTCGCCCGCAAACAACCTTTGAGGGGGAGTTTCTGGATGCCGAGACAGACCTTTGAAGTCAATCACTATATTCTGAGAGCATTAACCCAATAAAGTATCCCCAAGGAAACTTCAAAATAAAAAATTCAACATTTCTGAATTCTTTTTATATGGGATTCAATTGTTATTGTACAGCAGAAATAAACAATGATTTATAACTTTTGTTTAAGAATTAGATAAGGAAATACTCAAGTTTGTAAACTACCAAATGAAACGTCACCTTTGATTCCTAATGACCCTTTGTGCTTCAGAAACGGGCGAGTGTTGGCAACTGACCAACGTGTGCCGAGACGCCCTTTCCAAGTGTAGGCTTAGAATTTTTTCACAGATCCACTGTCCTTTAAAAAATAGGACAACAATCTGCTCCTGAATATTACTAGAAAATTGTAGCCTGGGTTGCGGTAAAAGATATTTAAGTGGCGACTAGTTTTGGGCAAAGCTCATTTTCAAACAACCATGTCAAAAAGGAATGTGACAGACACATTATAGCTGTTAGTAAAACCATGGAACATCGATAGCTATCCATCTTCTATGGTTTTATTAACAGCTATAATGTGGTTGTCACAGTCTTTGTTTTACACAGTAGTTTGAAAATGGACTTTGCCTGCAACTAGTCGCCGCTTAGATAAATATCTTTTACCGCAACCCTGGCTACAATTTCGTAGTAATATTAATGATATTTGCACTAAGTTTAAGGTTTAACTTCTACCAAGAAGTTACGGAAGAGTCCATAAATTTGTACTAAGTTTTTATTTTTGCACCTTCTGTACGAACATTTGAAGCATCCAGTCTGTGTTTGTCAGCACAGACTGAATGTTTCACATGTTCGTACATAAGGTGTTTGTCAGCAAAATAATTCATCTGGAAAGGCTCTTCAAGTTCAGACAATTCGGTGATTTTTTTTTCTTTTGAACAGTTATATTTCCCATTCTGCTTTCTCATTCGGGCTTCGGACCGGCAATGGCGAAGTTAAAAATATATATATTTTTAAATTTTTGTAATTATTTTTATTGTTTTAAATTTTTTAGATATTTTTTTCAGAAGTAAGGGCTTCATTTCATCTTCTAGCTGTAGCAACTTGTCTAAAAGTGCTTCTTCTTGTGGTATATTTCAAAACATATGTCAACGCACAAAGGTACATTGCATGTTTTGCATTCGTATTTCGTTTCTCGACGCACATTCTGTTTCGAGCAGTCTCCACATTTACGCCATAGTCCACGTTTCTTGGACTGGTCACTTGGAATGACATGTGGAAAGTGCCTCCCAGTAAAGCGAAGAGGATTCTCGTCATCAGAGCGTCTTCCTTTCCCACCTCTTTTCTGTTCTGTAGCAAATTTTTCCACAAGTTTTCGTACCAGACATAAATGGAAATCTACTAATGATATTTATCTCCCTGTCACCGATCTGCGAAAAGTGTGAGCATTAAAAATACAAAAGTCCACAACACGAAAAAAAAATCTTTTTGTACCATTTAACAGATTTACGCACAGATGCAACAGAGCTTAATAGCATGTCGGAATGGTCTACTGCTCCCATATTTGCATTTTAATCAACAACGCATTGCGGCTTCATTACCATTTCGCCAACCGTCCTGTTTGTCATTCCTGCGTCATGCGTTTCTGTAGCATTGCAGGTAGTCAGCATGAACACTTCTCTCTTGTCGCACCACTTGATGTCAAGCGTTGCGCCATTTGACATAAACTCAACTTCTCCTCGTTTAAGTTTCTTTTGTAGCTTCTGAAAGTTGCGCCTGTTCCTACGTACAGTACCACATGCTGCTGTTCTCTGGTTGTGAAGCCAGAAGAACAGGGTTGGACTTATATACCAACTGTCAACATATTGGGTATGTCCACGTTCAAGGTATGAGCTTCATTAGTGTTGCCACAATATCACCAGATTTCCCCAAATTATGGACTTCAATTTCTGTTGTGATGCCTGAGTACAGAATGAAATCCAAGACGTATCCAATTTTATAGTCGCACAACATGAATGTTTTGATTCCAAATCTACTTCGTTCCGAAGGAATGTGTTGTTTAAAAGATAACTGTATCAATTATTTTCCTAATTTTAAACAAACTGTAATCTCCACGACTGGCCGAGTTGTCACTAAAATGCAACATTCTCAAAAGTAACATAAAACGGTCACGGGACATAACTTCGCCAAAAATTGGAGTACTCAGAAGTACATCTCTTTACCAATATTCCATTATTCTCAGCTTTTTAACACGAGCCGTGAGAAGCCAAATACAAATGAAGCTGTACGTTTCCTCAAAACCTGTATCTTTCCAGGTGGATAGTCGAGAACGAACTGATCCCGACTTACTTGCCATGGTGAAAATGAAAAATCAATTCGTTTCAAGTGCCATAATTTTCAACTCATCTTCTGACAAAAATAGCACTAAAAGGATAGAACGCTTGAATCAGGCGCTAATTGGCAATTTGTCCCGAAGATGAGTCATCAGTGCATGAAGTGCTGGACTGAAATCACGTTTTCGGCAATCAAATTTCTCATTCTCACTGTGGCGTGGCGTTTTACGGATCATTAGTCTTCACTTTCAGAATCTGAAGAAGAACTGCCCTGGTGAGCTCTGCTAGGCGAAGTATGTGGAAGCATATTACTACGAGATTCTTCTGATGAATCTTCATCGTCAGTACATTCATTGAAGATGCCACACTCACTGTATCTCCAGTATCCGACAGTGTAACGACGCCGATGTGCCATTTATCTGTGGAACTCAAAAGTGACAGCACTCTAAAAATCCAGATGAAACGGCAGATAGCTGAACGACACCACAGAAGCAGAATGCAGAAGATCACATGAACCAGCTAGCACGAATGACGAACAACAACTGCAAAATCCGTAGCAGAGTGTTTCCCAGATAGCAGGGACAGTGGCACAGAACAATTAATAGGGTACATCCACTCCAGGGAGTGCACGGGACAAGAGAACTTGCGACGGGCCGGCGTTCACCTCTGAGCAGCTACTGACGTCCGCAGACCCACAAGCAGTGGAATCGACTGCGGTATAAGCCGTCATTAGGATTCAAGTACCGGCCAGGCAGCGCGGCGAATGCCTTCTTTAGGGCCCACAGGAAAGCCCAAATCAGCGGCAAACAACGTCCGCGGGCCCTGCGACAAAGGGTCTGCAGTACTCAAAGGGTTAAACGACTTGACTGAGTCAAACAGGACATTAGTAATAATGTACCCGAACATTACAGGTTTGATCTTCCTACTAATCGGCATTAACTTTTCCACATTTAGGGCTAGCTGCCGTTCTACACACTTACTGTAAATTTCATCTTCGTACAGTCACCCATCTTACCGTACACCACGGCATCATCAGCAAAGAATCGCAGATTCGTGCCTACCCTATCATTTATGTATATGGAGAACAACAGCGGTATTATCACACTTTCCTGGGGCACTCCTGACGATAGCCTTGTCTAGGACGAGAACTCACCGTCGAGGACAACATACTGTGGTCTAGTATTCAAGAAGTCTTCGAGCCACTCACATATCTGCGAACTTATTTCATATGCTCGTACCTTCTTAACTGCAATGGGGCACCGTGTCAAATACTTTCCGAAAATCTAGAAATATGGACTATTCGTGTTGGCCTTCATCCATAGTTCTAACTAGCTATATCAGGAGAGAAAGGGGCTAGCTGAATTTAGCATGAGCGATGTTTTCTAAAACCACGCTGATTCATGCACATATGCTTCTCAGGCTCAAGAAAGTTCATTATATTCAAACTGAGAATATGTTGAAGGATTCTGCTCGAACAGTTAAGGCTATTGATATGTTAATTTGCGGGTCCGTTCTTTCACCTTTCTAATATACTGGAGTCACTTGCGTCTTTTTCCAGTCGCTTGGGACTTTGCCCTGAGCGAGAGATTCACGATAACCGCAAGCTAGGGAAGGCGCCAATGCCGTAGAGTACTCTTTGTAAAATCGAACTTGGATTCCATCTTGACCTGGTTATTTATTTGGTTTCAAATCTTTCAGTTGTTCCTGTACGCCAGGTATGTTTGTTTCTAACTATATGGTCCATACGTGAGTCTGTTCGATGGTAGAATGACTGTATGTTTGCACGATTCTCTTGTGTGAACGATTTCTTGGACTAGAAATTTAAAACGTCAGCTTTCGTTTTGGTATCTTCAACTGCCACACTAGACTGATCAACAAGGAACTGAATGGAAACCTTAAACCCACTTAGCGAGAATTTTCTCAGATTTTTTGTCAGATCTCTTGTTAAGATGTGATGCTGGCAGTTGTATGCTTCGTGTATAGATCTTTTCACCGACGCACGAATCTCTACTGACGCTCGCTTGTCGGAAATTGTGCGTTCCCTTTTGAACCAAGAGTGCAACAGCGTCTGCTTCCTCAGCATCTGCCGAATTTCGTTATGAAAACATGGTGGGTCTTTTCCGTCCTTTATCCATTTAATAATCACATAACCCTCCAGACCATGATTTTCAGTCTGCTTAAACTTTGCCCATAATTCCTCTACATCGATCTTAGTGGAACTAAGTGATGCCAATGCACTTCCTAAGTGAGATGTTAATAACTGCTTATCTACTCTATCTAGCAGAACCGCTCACCTAACTTCATGACTGATTTATTAACTTTCGTAATCATAGTTGCTACAATGGCATCATGATCGCTAATCTCCTTTTGTATACTGGCTACTAACTGAGATTTTTTGGCAAGAAATCGCGAATCTAGTAAAAAATTGACATATTACTCTACAGGCAAACAGTTTCATTACAAGCAGTTTGTGAGGAACGGTATCAAAACCATTCTAGAAATCTAGAAATATGGAATGAATTGACACCCGCTGTCGATAACATACAGTACTTCTTGAGAATAGAGAGCTAACTGTATTGCAGACGATCAATATTGGTGAATCCATGCTGACTTCTTCTAGATGATTCATAATGCTCGAACATAGCATATGTCCCAAAATCCTACTGAAAATCGACATTAGCGATATGGCTCTGTGATTCAAGGGTCAAATGCTTTATCCTTTTAGAAAATTGGAAATTTGTGGTACGTTCCTATGAGACCAAACTGCTGATGTCATCGGTTCCTAGGCTTACACACTACCTAATCTAACTTAAACCAACTTACCCATGCCCGATGGAGGACCCGAACCGCCGACGGAGGCAGCCGCGCGAATCGTGGCAACGCGCCTAGACCGCGCCGCTACCAAGCGCGGCTCCTATATGCTTTCTTGTGAGTTGCTGTGACCTGTTCAACTTTCCAGTCTCTAGAAGCGGAACTTCCGTTGGGCGAGCGGTTGTGTATGATTACTGAGAATGGAATTATTGCGTCAGAATATTCTGAAATGGACTTAACTAGTATACAGTCTGGTCTGTACAAGTGATCTGAGTCTGTTCGCAACACTAAGGATACCTACTTCTAAATTTCTCATGTTGGCAACTTTTTATTGATACGCGTTTTGGAATATTTAAATCGTCTTCCTTTTTGTGAAGGAATTTTGGATGACCTTCTTTAGCAACTCCTCTGAGTGGCACTGACATCGGTAACATTACCGTCTTTATCACGCAGTGAATGTACGACTGCGTCTTGCCGTTGGTGTACTTTACGTACGATTAGAATCACTTCGAGTTTTCTGCCAGATTGCGTTGTGGAAACTATTAAAGGCATCTCACACTGAAGTCCTTCCTACATTTCGAGCTTCTGTAAAATTTCGCAAACTTTGGGGACATGCTTTTATCGTTGCTTGTGCGTCTTCTCACCTGTTTTGTATACCATTGGGGATCATTTCCGTTTCTTATTAATCTGTTTAGTATGAATCTCTCAATTTTTGTCGATACTGTTTCTGGGAATTTAAGCCACATTCGTTCAACTCTTACATAGTTGGGAATGAATGCCTCTTAGGAAAGGAAGCGAATTTTTATCTGATTTTTAAACTGACATATTTTACGTTTATTTTTCATGGATTAGAATTTTTCAGTATTCCGTCTCGCTACAAGGATCTAATGGTCTCTAATCCATACATCCTACAAGAAGTCATAATTTGCTCAGGATTATTCGTTGTAAAATCAAGTATGTTTTCACAACCATTTACAAATCGAGTGGACTCCTGAACGAACTGCTCAGAATAATCTACGGAGAAAGCAGTTAGTACAGTTTCGAGCCATATTTTACGCCTATAAACGGCTTTGAAAATGTATTTCCGCCAACATATCTAGGATAGGCCGAACTCATCGTCTGTTATACCTGTATGGACAGGATGATCCTCAAGTTTGCAAAGTATTTCAGCAACATATACGTCATGGAGTCGGTAATAAACCACTAGGGTATTCCGGTTGTTCAAAATGGTTCAAATGGCACTCATTACTATGGGACTTAACATCTGAGGTCATCAGTCCCATAGAACTTAGAACTACTTAAATCTAACTAACCTAAGGACATCACACACATCCATGCCCGAGGCAGGATTCGAACCTGCGACCGTAGCGGTCGCGCAGTTCCAGACTGAAGCGCCTGCAACCGCTCGGCCACACCGGCCGGCTATTTCGGTTGTCAGCCTGTACACACACTAACTCACAGGAATAAGGTACTTCGATTTCACTACAATATAAACTACTTCCAGCGGCAGACAACACGCTTCCACCAATGGTATTTAATCTATCCTCTCATCTGAACTTACCTTTCGGTTTAGACAGCTTTCAGTACATATAACGATTTGAGCGTTAGTGCTTTCTATTATTGCTTCGATCTCTGGTTCTCTCCCAACACAACTACAATACCTACGGTTCCTAGATCTACCACTGTAGTGTGTTTGAGCTGGCCCCTTTGAGGCTGAAGCCCCTTTTGTTCTTTCCCAAGACCCGCTATCCATTCCTTGACGCTCTTCACATCTGTCGAATCTCGTTCGTAAGCTCCTCGGAACTGTTGCTGAACTGTACTAGACGACCATGTTTCATGAACCACGAAACACATGCGCTTTTTCCTGTGTAGATGCCATTGTATAGAAGCGTTCCTCAATTACCCTTCGTGTAGTAAGAGAGAGAGGATCGAAGTCAGATGCTGTCAGAGTAAGAAGTTAATGCGTATCCACATAAACTTAAAGATTTAAGCAACCATTTGCAACAAAACGCATAGTTGTATCCACAACAGTTTATTAGAAATAAATTTTTGTTTAACTTCTCATGGTTGGGATTCACAGTCACATAATATTTCTTAAAAGACATCATAGTCGTCGTTGACTGTCAAGTCAACGGCGACTATGATGTCTTTTAAGAAATAAATTTTTGTTATCAGTCGTTAGGATCACCCTGCACTTTGTCCTGGGAACAGCTACTGGGATCCGTGTTGCAGTTAGTTGGAAGAAAGGGCGAAGCGCGGTACAGGATATTCAAGGCACTGCAGCTTCGCATGAAAACCCTACCTTGCTTTGTTCGTCCAGCTGTTGATGTTCACTTCCTGGCACACATCAGTTCAACGCGTGCGCCACCTGCTCGACAGCATATCCGTACTTCCGGTAATAGCCTTCAGATAAAAACGTGCGAACAAGAGCGCGCTGTTTTTATTGTGCGATACCCTATATTGCAGAGACGGGTTGCGAGAGGATGCGAGTAGAGTTGGGCCAATGCGCCGGGCGCCGGCTACGGTCTTTGTGTCCGGGCGACAGCGAGCCCGCGAGCACTTTGTCGCGCCGGTAATGGAACGGCCCGGCTATACTCTGACGTCAGCAGCCGGTATTAATGTATCGGGCCGCGCCGCGAGGAGCGCCGGTGCAGGAGGTAGGCAACCCGCCGCGCAGGCATCCGCGCTATGTCGGACTCTCGGGCTCACTTCGGACCATCCCGCGTTCCTCCGCGACAGCAGTCTCCAGTCGGCTGAGTTAGTCTGGCGAGGAATAATCAATTATGCTGTTATAGGTGAATAGTATGACCAGTCTGCTGAGCACAGATATAGACTGAGGATATCCGGAAGAAATAGCAATTTCAGGGAATTTCAGTATTTTAAACATAGCTGCACAACAGCAACGGTTCCACGTAATAAGACTAAAAACAGCCGACCAGTTGCAATGGATAAAGTAATCTTTACCTAGGTTTCGACAGATTTAAATCTGTCTTCTTCGGAAGGCGGCAGTGTTACATTAATATGGAATGATGTATCATCGTCGTTTTTACAAATATCTGCATAGATCCATTAGTCCAAATTAAAATATAGCCCTGAAAATAGGGTTTGTCATGTAAATAAAAATTAGTACATGGATGTTGCAGAATATAGCCCTGAAAATAGGGTTTGTCATGTAAATAAAAATTAGTACATGGATGTTGCAGAGCTCTGCAACATCCATGTACTAATTTTTATTTACATGACAAACCCTATTTTCAGGGCTATATTTTAATTTGGACTAATGGATCTATGCAGATATTTGTAAAAACGACGATGATACATCATTCCATATTAATGTAACACTGCCGCCTTCTGAAGAAGACAGATTTAAATCTGTCGAAAACTAGGTAAAGATTACTTTATCCATTGCAACTGGTCGGCTGTTTTTAGTCTTATTAATTTCAGGGAACGTGAACGAGATGAATGAGGTATTGTGAACTTGCCCTTTATTTCATATACGGTCACTTTCTATAACACAATCATAACCGGTTTCGGCCATTTACCTCTTCAAATGCAACAACAGAAAAAAAAGACAAACGATTGAAACCTGATAGTCAAGGGATTCGGTTACGATTGTGGACGGGGCCGTAATCAGTTACTACTGGTTGCTTTTGTACTGTTACACACTATTTATTTCAAACCAATGATTCCAGACTCAACAATAAATAAGAATACCACACGTTATTAATGAAGCAATAAACAACTGTGTAAATAATAGTGTTTTCAGTGAGTTAAAATTTAGCAAATCACCATTAAGTACAGATACAACAGATAATGTTTGAAAGGCAAGGCATTGTGTTCTGGGCAGAAGGCCTGACACGCCTGCAATGCCAATAAATTAAGAATTGTTTAAACCTCACTCCAACTTACAAATTACAGGTATTGAGGTATTAAAGGCAAGTCGCCACAAACACAGCATAAGGCATCAGACGGCAGGTTCAAATGGTTCAAATGGCTCTGAGCACTATGGGACTCAACTTCTGAGGTCATTAGTCCCCTAGAACTTAGAACTAGTTAAACCTAACTAACCTAAGGACATCACACACATCCATGCCCGAGGCAGGATTCGAACCTGCGACCGTAGCGGTCTTGCGGTTCCAGACTGCAGCGCCTAGAACCGCACGGCCACTTCGGCCGGCCTCAGACGGCAGGAATGGCAGTAAATAAGGTTTTAAAGGCTTACTGCTAAAATACAAATACCAAATTAAAATTTTAAGACAAATGACCGCAATCACGGCTGAAGGCCTTACACACCGGGAACGGCAATAATATAAAAAAATGTAGAAACCTGCTGTAAAACAGCAAACACAGCAGCAAAGGTTAATTAAAAAAACAAGCAACTGATCGCCAACGGTTGAAATAAGATGATGGTAAACTCTGTAACACAACACTTAACATCCACTGAACACTACACTGCTAGATTTATTCCAGGAGGCAAACAGAACTATTAACTAGACTTAAATAACATTTAATGTAGGCTTTTCAAGGTATTGTAATCAATAATACAATAATAAAAGACAAGGACCAGTATATAAGTTCCTGAAAGGGTACTGAGGCAGATTATACCCACAGAAGGCGTGGACAGAAGGAACATTACACTGAACTTCTGGTCATCAGACCTCCTTTTAGAACACACATGTCTTGCAAGAACCAAGGGGCCACAGACGGTGCTCCAGGAATCGACCTCTGAGAAGATCTGGCAACAAATATTTTCGCGAGCGATGATATGGGCAGCCAAGAGTTGCATTCACTTCACAAGGTGGTAACTCAGACTAGTGGCAGTCTAACGAATGACTAATGATAATCTTGCTGAAGCTACCTGACGTCCGATAAACCAAATGCAACGATGGAACAATACGCCAAAGCCGTAATCGGCAGTCTGCACTATGTCCCCAGAATACTGTGTTTAGAGCGCCCGGTAAGAGAAAGGAACCACTACCACCAGAGTAGAAGAATCCCCAACCGGCCTACAATCAAGAAAGCTGTCAAAACTACACGTCTTACTGGACAGCAGCGGTAAGGCGAGGAAACTTACACTGACGTTACATACACTAACCTCCAGGACAGGTAACTGGAGCGTTAGCGGCCACCAGGCAAGAAAATTATCGCTGGTTGACCTTGACAAGTTGTAACAATTTGAACGTAGTAAATAGTAATAAGAAGTCAAGGAAAGCTAATCAGATCCACCTTCCCCAAGCACTCCACTCGCTGCTCTTCGCCTCGAGGATAATACGAGCAGCAACACGAACCCAAGTCACCGGAGAATCGCGAGATACACAATGGTGGACTGGAATTCACTCATCTTAAAGCTTGCTGGATCCGGTTTACGACGAGCTCGTGCACCCTCGTGACCACACCCTTTCCATCCGGCAGTCCATGCGTGTCGCCAGTCGTCGCGGCGTGTTCTGGCCCTGCGCGGACCTGGCTCCTCCTGAGTCCCTAACAGAACTGGCTCACTCACACGACCCGGAAAAACAACGACGACGCCCCAAAGATAGGGCAACAGTTACTACATATCGATAACCGCCGCTGCTGCCACTAGCGAACAGGCAACGCTTGCCAAACCGAGTGGCGCCAGTCGACGCGGGAAGAAGAAAAACAACCGCAACCATGCCAACTAAACGATACAGTATGGTCTCCAACAGAGGGTGGAAACCTTACAAACAGCACCAACGCGAGCCGCAGCACGGCAGAACGAATACAGAGTGAACATTATAATAAAACCGACAAACTACAGGGACGAATTGCTGACTGGAAATGGAGGAAAGAAGATTCTGTGAACGTATGTCCAGAAATGGACGGTATGCGTGCAACGACCACGAGTCGTCACGGTGCACAGTACAGAGCTGCGTCGTATCCAAATCAAAACAAAGATTGAAAGTGGCCTTCGTGGGATGCAGTGCACTCGTTCACACGTCGCGTCATGGTTTTCAGCACTCTTTCGCACATTCCGGCCTCTCTCCGAATAGCTTCACATGCGACCCTGAACAAGCTGTCGAAGCGTGTGCAAATCAGGCACTGGTTCAGCATACACAACGTTTATCAGATGGAACCAGAGGTAAAAATCCATGCAGTTTAAGTCCGGTGATCTAGCAGGCCACGCTAAAGGGCCTCTGCGTCCTATTCAAAACGTCCGGGGAAGATTCTGTTGAGGCTTCGGCGAACTGTAATGTAGAAGAGGGGTGATGCTCCGTCATGCAGAAACCACATAACATATCGTATTGCCAAAGGCACATTCTCAAGCGGCCCAGGCAGTGAGACCCGCAGGAGGTAGAGGTACGTTCCTCCGTCGGGGCGTTGTGGAATAATAACCTGTCCAAGTATGTGGTCGCCAAGAATCCCAGCCCACACATAGATGCTGAACCGGTGGTGATGAGATGCCTCAGCCATTTCCCGAGGATTATCTGAAGCAGCATGCAGAGTGATAATGCCAGTTTTGATAAAGGTTGCTTGTTTGGTAAAGAGGACTGATGACAGAAATCCCATAATTGTGGCTCTCCGGCGCAAAACCCATCGAGAAATTCCATCACACAGAGAGAAATCTGTTGTTGATAATCCTTGCACTCGTTGCAGGTGATAGGGACAGCAGCGGTTGTCATGCAGGGTAAACATCGTACTTTGGCTGACTCCACGTTGACCTGCGACATGCCTGGAGCTTGTGCTACGGTTCGTCTCAATATCCTGTAGAACGTGGTTCTCCAAACGCACAGCCTGCCATCTCCGTGCACGTATGAAAGGACTCATCATCACACAAACGCCCAAAAAGGGCTTGAAATGTGGTTGGTGTCAGTGCGGGCACTTGCTTTGGTATAGTCATGCTGACTCTCGACCGATTCCATCTGCCTGGCCACATGCACACTCCGTCTTGGCTTTTTCCTTACATGAATACCGGACCATTCTGCTGCTTGCAGTACACTGTGCCAATCACACATCCTGCCCCACTCAAGGAAAACACGGAACGTGGTCAGAGGAACTTTTAATTCGTCAGCCCATCTACTGTGACAGCGATGTATTTCCGAACACATATTCATAGACGTTTTTTCCTCCGTTTCCAGTTAGGAATCCATTCCTGCAGTTTGGTGGTTTTATCTTTGTCCATCTTGTATATTAGTGTCTTACATCTTTCATTGTAGCTTTGACATACTTTATCGTTTTTATGTTTAAGGCAAATGTATAGCTGCAGCTGGGGAGTTTAGCGGGTGAGCCAGCAGCAACAACAGTAATCTCTGTTTATTATAAAGAAATTAGCGTCTCTGGATACTTACTGCGAATTGGTGGATTTTTATCCGTCAGCCTACTGCGCAGACAAGTGCATAGTAAGTTATTCTAAGTTTTTGTGCAAACTTTAGTGTATTTGAACGTGAAAGCTAGTTTTGGAGTGCCAGTAGTAGTATAACAGCAATGTGTACAGTGAAATGCCAAATAAATAGATAAAGGCATGCGTGTTAAAATACAAAGATATGTAAACAGGCAGAATAAGGCGCTGGACTCGGTAACGTCTATATAAGACAACAAGTGTCAGGCGCTCATGTTGCATCGGTCAGTGGAGCTACAATGGCAGTTTATTAAGATTTAAGTGACTTTGAACGCGGTGTTATAATCAGCGTAAGAGCAATGAGACACGGCATCTCCGAGGTAGCGATGAAGAGAATCGTTCGATGTGACACAAGTGCAACCCTTCCACAAATAGCTGCATATTTCAATGTTGGGCTATCAACAATGGTCAACGTGCGAACCATTTGAAACGTCCCCTTAGAAAAATTATACAAGACTGTGCTTAAACTGACACACAATATTTTTTAGCGCTACGCAATCTGACTTTCAGAAATCCCTACAAAGGAATGGCCCTGACTAACATTAACCTATACCTTTCACAAATCACTTACCTCACAAAAATCTTGTTACTCAAGCTACTGCAATACAGTGAGCGCCACTACTGCCAGCTAAATAAAAGATTCAAACTACTGAAGGCACTAACTACTGATAGGCATAGTTAGCAAATGAAAGATTTTAATAGAGAACAAACAATGTATTTACCTTAATAGTGTTGAAAAACCATAATATACATGTTCATGACATCCATTTTTTACAAATTTCCAAACTCCGCCATCTCTCTCCCCACATCAACCACTGCTGGCGGCTCACCTCCAACTGCGCAACGCTACGCGCTGTTCACATCCAGCTGCAGCCGCTGCCCAACACTACAATGGCAGACAACAATGCAAACTAGCCACAGACTGCACACAGCACAGCCAGTGATTTTCATACAGAGAGCTACGTAACGTTGCCAATAAGAAAACATAAACAGCCTACTTACACATTCAACGAAACATCATCGACATGGATTTCCGGAGACGAAGGCCCACTCGTGTACTCTTGATGACTGCATGACACAAAGCTTTACACCTCGCCGGGGCCCCGTAAGACCGACATTGGACTGTTGTTTGCTGGAAACACGTCTCCTGGTCGGACGAGTCTCGTTTCAAATTGTATGGAGCGAATGGATGTGTACTGGTATGGAGACAATCTCATGCATCTATGGACCCTGCATGTCAGCAGAGGACTGTTCAAGCTGGAGGAGGTTCTGTAATGGTGTTGGGCGTGTGTAGTTGGAGTGATATGGGAACCCCTGACACATCAAGACAGACTATGACAAGGTTGATACGTACGTAAGCCTCCTGTCTGATCATCTGCATCCATTCATGTCCGTTATGCATTACGACGGACTTGGGCAATTCCAACAAGACAATGTGACAACCGATGGCGCCAGGAATACTCCCCGCTGGCCACCAAACTCCCCAGACATGAAAATTACTGGGATGCCTTGCAACGTGCTGTTCAGAAGAGATCTACACCTCATCGTACTCTTACGGATTAATGGACAGTCCTGCAGGATTCATGGTGTCAGTTCCCTCCAGGACTACTTCACACTTCGAGTCCATGCTACGCTTTGATGCGGTACTTCTGCGTGCTCGCAGGCCCCCAGGCGATATTACGCAGGTGTACCAGTTTTTTGCCTCTTCAGTGTAAATTGCGTCCATTGAATGCATTAGGATCAAATTTCACGACAATGACGTGAGTTTCTTATGAGCTGCCAAGGAAAACATCTCATACACCGTCGCTCAGAAACGACACGAAAAAGCCTAATGAGGTGGCGTAAACGACTTCAGTTAAACTATTCCTTGCCTAGGGGTGTTTATTTTCACACATGTAGTGCTCGAAACCGACAGTCTGAGGAATGATGCACAACAGGACGACGGTCCTCACGTATTTTGCCGCTACTGATACTTCCCGGGACGCTTCAACTTTTCTCTAAGCATTTTGCGGCGCTGCAACCTCACTGAATGTGATCTCATCCCCTTCGAATGTACAGTGGGCACAGTGAAACACTGCTTCGGAAGTCGTTCAAAGTTCCTCAGGTGGGCGTGAATGGTCGCTAGTGATTCTAACCTGTACACCAACCCAGAAAGTGCATCACGCTATGCTCCAACGTGACCGATGGTGAGTTGACAAGGGGGAATGGGTTGTAGGGGGTTGGGGGGGGGGTGGGGTCAACAGTCGCAGACTCCGTCAAGAATGTCATCCTGTTGTGCATAGAACACCCAACTCTCGATTTTTATCACGAAACGTGTGAAAATGCACAAGGGAAGCGGTGTTTACATTTACGCCATTGATGACACCTCCTGAGGCCTTTTAGTGCCGATTCCGAGCGGTGATGTGTTTGAAACGTTTTCTTCAGCCACGCAAAAAAAACAAAAAAAACCGCGTGATTTCAACGGGGCATCGCAGTTCTGATCTCTATCGCAGAGGTGTCAAACGAAGTGCGAAATGTAGGTAGGAGCGTGTGTGACTTCATTTCCATCGTGTGACACGCTAACATTAGGCGCAGTTCATGGAGTTTCCACAGGTACCAGGCGCAGAAGCATGAAACCGGAATTTCCCTATAGATAGTGCTAGCCGTAAGCGTAGATGCCGTGAAACCGCGTCTGCAGCGCCATCTGCTTCCTGTAACGCTTGACGAGGAATGTCAACAAACAGCAACCCAAGTTCCATATATCAGTATCTGTTTCAAACCCGTAAACATATAGAGTTTTGTGCCCACGAACTATTATTTGCAGACAGCATTGGTTTTCTGTTATCATTTGAAGGAAACTGCTGCAGTATCGCATCGAATGCTTGTCGAAGCTTTTGGCAAACATGCCCTTGGGAAAACAGTTTTTCGAGTGGTTCAAAAAAAGTGATTTTGACGTGAGAAACTACGTGCGCGGAAAACCACCGAAAAAGTTCGAAGACAACGAACTGCAGGCTTTATTGAATGAAGGTGATACTCAAACTGAACAGGAACTTGCGGAACAATTGAATGTAACGCAGAAAGCCGTTTATCTTCGGTTGAAAGCTCTGGGAAAAATGCAGAAAGTTGTAAAATGGGTTCCGCATGAACTGAATGAGGGACCACTTGTGAAATGCTGCTCGCCAGATACAAAAGACAGTCGTTTCTCCCTCGTACGGTGACAGGTGATAAAAATGGATATATTTTAAGAATCCTAAGCGTCGTAAATAATGGGAGAATGCAGGCAAACCATTGGCATCCACTGCAAAACCAAATCGCTTTGGACAGAAGAGAATGCTCTGTGTTTGGTGGGATCAGAAGGGTGTCATCTATTATGAGTTGCTAAAACCTGGTAAAACCGTTAACACTGTTCGCTACCAACAGAAAATGATCGATTTAAATGCAGCATTACTTGAAAAACGAGCTGAGTATGGAAAAAGCAACAGAAAATCATATTGCTCAATGATAACACCCCATCACACACAGCAAGACGGTTCAGGTAAACGATCGAGACATTCAGTTGGGAAACACTGGGGCATGCGGCTTATTCTCCAGACTTGTCTCCGGCATCTAGGACAAGTCTGGGACACGCTCTCGCTGAACAACGTTTCAGTTCAGAAGAAAATGTACGAAAATGAGTGCTGACCTGTTCGCTTCAAAAGAAGAACTGTTTTTTCGGCGTGGTCTTCATAGCATGCCAGAGAGGTGGCCACATACTGTCGCAAAAAATCTAGTTCGTTTCTCCTAAAACGGAACAAACATTATTCCGATATGTCCGTTCTCGTGCGTTTTTGATCCAGCGTCAGCAGTCGCGGCACCCATGTTGCTGACCATTTTTTCTTTTCTAATTCTTCAGTTAAAATGTGATATACCGTTTCAGATTACATCTGGCAAGTGTGAGCAATTTCACGCACTTCCAATCAGTGATCCTCCATGAGCATTTTGTGCACTTTTGCAATGATTTCTGGAGTAGTGACACATTTTGGCCGACCACTACGCGGATCATCATCTACGTTCTCCCGACCAAATTTAAATTCATTTGTGCACTTGGCAACAGTTGAAAATAAAGGAGCAGAGTCCCCCAGTGTATTACGGAAATCGGAATGCCCTTTGCTTTCCTCCCTTTCTTTACGAAGTACTTAATCACTATTCGAAACTCGAGTTTTTCCATCTTCGCAAATCACTACACAGGAACAGCAACAGCGCCACACCACCGCCACAGCTCTCCTCCAAGAGCACTGACGTGGCACGTGTTTACATGCAACACTCCAATGAATATCACGTGAACAACTCGTTGTGCTAGCGCTGACCTCTCGCGGAGATTCCGAGAACTATTCAAACCACCATAGCACGAAAGTGTCATGGAAATGCTCAACCGACTCCAGTGGCAAGCGCTGTAAGAGAGGCATTTTGCATGACAGTGGGGTTCATTGTTGAAATTCTGGGAGGGTATCGTACGTTCCTAGAAGAGTCAAGCAATATATTGCTTCCTCCTACGTAAATCGCTACAAAAGATCATGAACGTAAAATTTGAGAGATTCGGCTGAGACGGACGTTTATCAGAAATCGTTATCCTGCGAACCATTCACGAGTGGAACAATGAATGGGGTAGAATTAACAGTGGGTAACGAAGAACTCTCCCCCAAACACTACAAGGTAGCTTGCGGAATAGAGGTGTAAAGATCTGCCGCAAAGACAACGGACGCATCTAGCACAAAGTGTGGTTGTACCTACAAATTTTTCTGATATTTGTTATTGACTCTTTTAAACTAAATGATCGTTCATAAATGTGTATGAACCGTGTTTATCAATTTTAGTTTTCGTTAGGACACCAGTTGAACAGACTGAAATGTTTGTGCATGTTTAAGATATTAATTCAGGGCTTCAGCGTTTTCCCTACTGTAGCATCTAAGGATGGCCAGTGTACAAGTAATTCGGCTATAATTCTATTTTAAATAAAAATAAGTTAATCAAAATTTCATTTAGCATTATATACTGTTTTAATTGTTTATTGTCTTGAGTGAAGAAATACACATTGTACAATATCAGCGGCAATGTGATTGAAATTAACTTGTGCTACCTCTTGTGATCTGAAGACCCCTAGTGAGGGCGAAACCTTTAATTTCTTGTTGAAATTATAAGTTACTGGAATGCTGTTCCTGGCAAAAAGACAAAATACACTCCTGGAAATGGAAAAAAGAACACATTGACACCGGTGTGTCAGACCCACCATACTTGCTCCGGACACTGCGAGAGGGCTGTACAAGCAATGATCACACGCACGGCACAGCGGACACACCAGGAACCGCGGTGTTGGCCGTCGAATGGCGCTAGCTGCGCAGCATTTGTGCACCGCCGCCGTCAGTGTCAGCCAGTTTGCCGTGGCATACGGAGCTCCATCGCAGTCTTTAACACTGGTAGCATGCCGCGACAGCGTGGACGTGAACCGTATGTGCAGTTGACGGACTTTGAGCGAGGGCGTATAGTGGGCATGCGGGAGGCCGGGTGGACGTACCGCCGAATTGCTCAACATGTGGGGCGTGAGGTCTCCACAGTACATCGATGTTGTCGCCAGTGGTCGGCGGAAGGTGCACGTGCCCGTCGACCTGGGACCGGACCGCAGCGACGCACGGATGCACGCCAAGACCGTAGGATCCTACGCACTGCCGTAGGGGACCGCACCACCACTTCCCAGCAAATTAGAGACACTGTTGCTCCTGGGGTATCGGCGAGGACCATTCGCAACCGTCTCCATGAAGCTGGGCTACGGTCCCGCACACCGTTAGGCCGTCTTCCGCTCACGCCCCAACATCGTGCAGCCCGCCTCCAGTGGTGTCGCGACAGGCGTGAATGGAGAGACGAATGGAGACGTGTCGTCTTCAGCGATGAGAGTCGCTTCTGCCTTGGTGCCAATGATGGTAGTATGCGTGTTTGGCGCCGTGTAGGTGAGCGCCACAATCAGGACTGCATACGACCGAGGCACACAGGGCCAACACCCGGCATCATGGTGTGGGGAGCGATCTCCTACACTGGCCGTACACCACTGGTGATCGTCGAGAGGACACTGAATAGTGCACGGTACATCCAAACCGTCATAAAACCCATCGTTCTACCATTCCTAGACCGGCAAGGGAACTTGCTGTTCCAACAGGACAATGCACGTCCGTATGTATCCCGTGCCACCCAACGTGCTCTAGAAGGTGTAAGTCAACTACCCTGGCCAGCAAGATCTCCGGATCTGTCCCCCATTGAGCATGTTTGGGACTGGATGAAGCGTCGTCTCACGCGGTCTGCACGTCCAGCACGAACGCTGGTCCAACTGAGGCGCCAGGTGGAAATGGCATGGCAAGCCGTTCCACAGGACTACATCCAGCATCTCTACGATCGTCTTCATGGGAGAATAGCAGCCTGCATTGCTGCGAAAGGTGGATATACACTGTACTAGTGCCGACATTGTGCATGCTCTGTTGCCTGTGTCTATGTGCCTGTGGTTCTGTCAGTGTGATCATGTGTTGTATCTGACCCCAGGAATGTGTCAATAAAGTTTCCCCTTCCTGGGACAATGAATTCACGGTGTTCTTATTTCAATTTCCAGGAGTGTATTAATAAGCTGCAGCAATGATGGTATTAACAAACTTGAGATCAGTTTTGGGTACCACGTACCAGGCACGGTAGGGGAAGTCTGCTTCCCTCTAATCAAAATACCTCATGAAGGACGGTGGAAAGAGGGCATATAACTACACTAAAACTAAACTAAACTAAACTCCTCCCGAACAGGCCATCAAGGCCAAATGGTACCGACCGGCTGCCGTATCATCCTCAACAAAGGGCGTCACTGGATGCGGATGTGGAGGGGCATGTGGTCAGCACACCGCTCTCCCGGCCGTATGTCAGTTTCCGAGACCGGAGCCTCTACTTCTCAATCAAATAGCTCCTCAGTTTGCCTCACAAGGACAGATGTAACTGCACTGGCAAGAAGAAACGTGCTAACATTCGGTATTTATACTGCAGCATGGTATTGCTTGGAAATGAGTCACGGACTGTGGGAAAGCCGGAAAACAAAGGAATCGAAGCGTTTGAGCCGAGGTGCTGCAGAAGAACGCTAAAAATTAAGAGTCATGATAAGCAATTAAGATGTTCTCCTCAAAATTGGCGAGGAAAGGAGGATACTGACTAGAAGAAACAACAGTTTTCATAGCACTGAAACTAGGAGCAGAGAGCAAAAACTGTGATTTTAAACATATATTAAATCATATACGACAAATAGTTATGGTCAGGTTACAAATTTGCGCCAAGGTGTCATCATCTCTACGACGTCGGTTCAAATGGTTCAAATGGCTCTGAGCACTATGGGACTTAACATCTATGGTCATCAGTCCCCTAGAACTTAGAACTACTTAAACCTAACTAACCTAAGGACATCACACAACACCCAGCTATCACGAGGCAGAGAAAATCCCTGACCCCACTGGGATTCGAACCCGGGAACCCGGGCGCGGGTACGACTTCGGTACTTGTATCAGTTACCGAGCTCAGACCTCGTTCGTCGACTATTTTGCAGAAAGTCGCTCGTACGTCAGGCTATTACTTTTTGAGATCGTACGTTCCGAACAGACAGACGAACATTCATTTTCATACAGCTAAGGTTGTATGGCCATAGAAGGTATGGGGTATTAATGTAAGACACATTCACGTTGCAGGACATGGTCTCTAACCAGTTGGAAACGTGGACCCTTTTTGCACACTATTAATGCTTTAGTTTTCTTAAAAATGATGTGTAGGTATTATTTTCTTGCAATTCACTAGGGATTTCACGCATTATACACAGTAATTCTGTGAACACGTGTGGTATTTCATCAGCAAATAAGGAGTTCTTTATCGAGATTTTCGTAAAGACAAAGTTTTGTTATGCTAACATGAGAGCTTCAGGGATTATAAAAATTTAGCGACTCTCTCGCATCATCAAGTAACCGTTTGCGGTGGTGTTTCATTTCATATTTGTTTCTCAGCTGTGTCCCTCCCAAATATGTTTAATGAATTGGCGGTCTGTGTCACAGAAGCGATTTTACTGTGTTCGTAACTGTATTCGTTCCCTCCACTCCACAAAGCATTTCTTCAAGTCGTCTTCAGTGCGGCTGCACCAGACATCCAAACGTATCGCTTTACTGTAGAGCGCAAGGACACATCTGTAAGTACTCTACTTATTCACAGCCACCGAGGTGCCCTATGCTGATAACATTGTTCACGGCCTAAGGACACAGTTCGAGATTGCATAGCAGATGCACATTAATGTGACAGACTGTTCCTTATGTGAATCTTTTGGTTGTTTTATTTTTATATGGACCTTGTGCATGTACCAAAACTGCTCAGATATGACTGTCTAAATTTGTTTCGTTGCGTAACACGCCAAGTAAATCTGTTTACCGATTCATCAAAATGGCAGGAGACCCTTCTCGATGCGCAGCCTGACTTTACATGAACAGAAGAGAAACACTACACTCTCCAGGTGTTCTACACAGCACCTGCAGCATGAGTATAAAGGCGTGAAATTATGGATAAAAGGGGTGACTTTTCTATGCGTTCAGATACGTCACGAAATGAAAATACAGATAATTTACAGACTAAAATTCTTCTACGACTTTGAAGCCAACAGACCAGTCGATGCTTAATGTCATAACATTTATTCTGAAGCGACGGTTCTCGGAAACTGACAAACAGCAGCGAGCAGCTGTCGAAATGAGCAGGTAGCGGGAGCCTAGCTAGTTCCACATGTTGACTGTACCTCACGTTTATACAAAATGCGCAAAGTTTAATGTGACGTACTTGACTGGGGGCTGTTTTGAACTGTGTTACGTAAGATACGGGTACAGGTCGGGGAAGGACTACCACGCTTACGCCAATGCAGACCTCAGCAAACAACAGCGCTGTAACCGTTGCTTTGCTTTTTATTGAGCGTTGGACGTTGCTTTATTTTCGTATTTCGAAGTGAAAGAAGAGACTAACCCTGTTACATGACGAGGTTCGCGTAGGACCCTTAGAACAACTGTAGGATCAACAGATCCTGTGCGCCTGCCCACTTATTCCTTAGAGAGGCTCTTTTTTATGGATGGGTAAAAAAAACCATCACACAAACCAGTCTGAGAGTACCTTCTCCTAGGTTAGGCATTAAGAGAGCTGCCATCCTTTCGATCTGTTTTCTTGCGACCTTGTCTCCACCAGAGAATCTGTCTCCGCCATGCCTCTATAACCCTTCCTGACCTTTGCTCTGCGACAGTTTCTCTGTTTGATTTGTCGAGACCTTTCCGCTTTGGGTAACCTTGCGCTGCAACCGCCACAGCTCTCAACTTCATTGAAGCGCGGAAACCTGCCCGCTCGTCACTCAAGGTACCTTCGATAAGGCGGTCTTGTCGGGATGACCCGTTCGAGAACGAAAAATCTCTTCTACGTTAATCGACATTTATTACTCGGCTGCCTCTGCTCGTCCATAAGATCAACAGTTCCACAAACAAAGGCATCAACCCTCATATCCCTCCATTACACAAATAAATCGCGACAAATTGTAACAGTCTTGAGTTCCTATGTGAGCATGCGGCAGATAAATCGTTGGTGCACTGTTTTCTTTGATGAAGCAGTGCCACATAGTGGTAAGATTAGCTTTGGTGGACTGTTGCAACGTATGACATAACAGAACGTGTGACTGGGTCAATTTACTCTGTTCTGGGGTCTAGCAGCTTCTATATCATCACCTTGAGTAGTCATGGAGCTCATGGGACTGACAAGTAAAGCATAGAAATGACATGCACCTCATTCGCTTTGTTGTTCTGAGTGTTTTTGCCGCTTTCTGGAATGTATTCAAACTAAACGCATTAAATTAAATTTCCTTTACTTCACGTCTATGCTCACAATTTTTTTTTAATCAGACTACCGGTTTCGGTCTATATCGACCCTCTTCAGATCTCCTAATATGCTGGAGCCATTGTGGCATCGTCAAATGTTGAACTCAAAATCAGCACCAGCATCATTACATATCACCAGCACTACTGTTTTGACCAGTAGTGCTGTTGACAAGATTACTCCTGCATATGCTGTTATTTATGTATATTTAACGATGCTGGTGCTGATTTTGTGTTTAACATTTGACGATGCCACCGTGGCTGCAGTATATTAGGACAGGTTCTTATGAAACAGATCTGAAAATGTTCATTGTAGACCGAAACCGGCAATCTGATTACAAAAAAGATTGTGACCATGGACGTGAAGTAAAGTAAATTTATTGTATATTCGAGTCACTACTCAATTCGCGACCATGCCGCAGCTTGTGAAATTCCTTCAATTTCTGCAGTCTGTCGTGTAAATTCAAAGAAAATGGTACAACATAAGTAAATTAATGAAGCACATGCGTGACTTAATTCTCAGAATCTATATTCGCTACAACAAAGACTACATAAATTGTATACAGAGATATGCAAGTAGATAGCAGAGAGGTTCCACGCAGATTTCAGAATAAACATTTCACTTCAACAATACTCTGAATGTTGATATCCATACATATTACGAAAATAGATGTACATATGTATTTATGTATTTTCCACATCTCCTCTTAAACCAGTGGAATGTTTCAACCAACCTTGGTACAAATATCACTTACAGTCCGTAAAGAATACCTGTAGGGCAGGAACCACCTACCTATCAAATACCCATACTTTATTCGTCCAGCATTTGAGAATGAGAGAACTTAGTGACTTGCCACAAAATTTACACACAATTAAAGCATTTACGCTTTTTGTCGCTAAATAACCTCACAAAATGATGGAAGGAAAAAAGTTTATTGTCAACTGCCACATGACGCAAAACCTTTTAATTTATTGCTTATTTTCATATAATGCATTCGCAACACATTTTGCAAACATTTTTCACATATACCACTATAGGTACCAGCAAAACTATGTGTACAACACATAGATCAAGATAGAGGACGTCATAACACTGAGATGCGTGTAAAAATTGCCACCTCATGCGAGACTTCGATGTCACTAATTCTATTCGAACACTTTTTGCAGAGAGTATCTACATATTCTGCTGAATGTACGAAAAAAAAAAACACTGAACGACACATAGTTCACGACATACGACGTCCCATACTGAGATGCGTTAGAAATCGCGGCTCCATTCATGACGTTTTAATTTATTGCGCCTGTCACAAGACCTTTTGCAGATAGTAACATATACCACTGGATGTACCTGCAAAATTATATCATTGTATAGCACATAGTTTATAAGATAATTCATAAACATTGAGCTGCAAGAAAATGAAACTAGAGAGTGAAATTCGCTGGATATGTCGGTGAAATATGTTTACCAATATTACGAAATACGTTAAATCTATGTGAAATATATTTGACAAATTCATTGCGCTACATGAAAATAAAACTACAGAGTGAAATTCGATAGATATACAAGTGAAATATGTGTACAAATACGGAGGAAATATGTTAAATGTGTGTGAAATATATTTTACACTTCGTGCACGGGAAGAGCCAGGGGTAAAACATTCGTCCTGAACCCTAGAAATGCTTTCAACCAATTTTGGTAGACATTTAGTAACAATCTGAAAGAAATACTGCAGGAGTAAGAACCTCCAAATTCCTGGTTGGATGAGCGCAACAACGTGGAGGGAAGACATGCAGAATAGATGGACAGACAGCAACGGGGAAGATGATACAAATAGGAAGAGGAGGAGATGGACAGACGTGGAAGGGAAATGGAAAACAAGAGGTCAGAGGAGGAGATGGACAGACAAAGGAAACAGACTAGGAAAAGACAGGGAGAAATAAAGGGGAGAAGGAGATGAACAGAGAGGAGGAAATGGACAGAGGAGATTGGTACGGAGGGGGAAGGGATGAAAAGGGAGAGAGCGGGAGGAAAGAGATGGAGTAATAGGTTGGAACAGTTACATTCCAGGGCTATGCCAGGCAGCCAGCTAGTTGATAAATAAAGTAATTAAAGTGTACCAATTAACGATTTTAAATATTCAAACTAAACACGTCGTACTGATTGGCGAGAGTCTCTGCAGATTTCTTATTGACTGATACATGCTCGATGGCTAACTGGTCTTCTTTAAGTTCCTCACGGATGTAGTGCACGGATGTAGCACTTCGAAGCCGTGTAAAAGTACGGATTTTGACCAGTTAATGGCACTTGCATTATCAAGAAGAAGAACAGCAACGCTTTGCAGTGGTTATTTGTTGAAAGTGTTGGAGTAGCCATATTGCTTCTCTTGCACCTTCACTATCAGCCACATATGCAGCCTCGGTTTGCTGAGAATAATATGCATTATGCTTACATGTCCAGGTAGCTGCTCCTCCACAATATCTGCAATCATTCCGCTAACTGAGCTGGACCATTGCGACAATCAGCATCAGTACACATCTCAAGTCTTCCATTTGCGTGGTTACCTTCATACTTTACACCCAATGCCCCTGAACTTTTGGAGTACTTTAAAATTGTTTTTACCAACGACCTGTGATTTTCCTGAAGGTCTTCTAAAACGTTTGTTTCATTTTTCAATATGAACAATATATAGGGCCTTGTACCAATACCGGAACATATAAGATAGCTAAATGCTTCTCGATATGGAGCATTTCTTGGTTTATCAGCAGTCATCTCATCTGGCTGTAGATGTTTATAGATTGCTGTTGCAATGTTAAGCTCCCAGCATGTCTTTAGCATTTCTGGATCAATCTCTGTTGATCTGTTTTCTTGACGTATCGTATTAATATTTTAAAAATGTATCTTACTGCCTCGATGGATATCGTCAACTCATCTTGAATTTCCCTTACAAAATTCTTCTCCTTACTTGTAGATATTAATGCAACATCGGCATACAGATCCACAAACAACTAATTATTGCATTGTTCTCGATAAAAAAAGTCTATAATGGATCTGTCTCACTTTCCATAAGCCCAAATTCACTACGAAGTCCTTAAATTGCTTAAGCTCATATAAACTTTTATTAAGCGTGCACATCATCAAATTCTCAAGTTCTTTCACTTTTTTTTTTTTTTTTGAGAAATCGACTGTACCAGATGAGGGTGCTTGCTAGAAGCAACACTCAAAGTCGCTCGAACTGTATTGTATCTAACAACATAAATACATGTTTTATTACAGTCAGTACCTTCTTCTTGACGAAATTACGAGCCAATAATCTAGTTTTATAGCGATCAATTTTGACAGAAGCTTTACGCTTAATTCTGTGATCCCAACGGTTTGTAGTGGGCTTATGAGCTGATGACAAAGGTTGTCAGTTGCATTTATTTTTTTCATCCGGTGACGCCATTTTTTGCTCCATTGCCTTTCTTCAGTTTCATGGCGGACGGATTAATATCGTCTGTAGAATTCCCAGTCTGGTTTACTTCAGCCAGAATTAGTTCAATAGGACAATCTGTTTCTTCTGTCTCTGTCCATTTCTCAGTTGTCTCTTCCTACTGCTTCCTACTATACGTTTCCTGCACTATCTTCGTGGTGAGTCCTGGAGTTTTCATCGTTCTATTTTCTTCAGTTTGAAGGTAACAGCCTTGTTCCGACTAAGCCGTTTTTCCTTTTGAGTCCACATTCAAATGCAACGTCATCGGAATAGCCAAGAAATATTACTGGATTTCCTTTTCAGTCACATTTCTTCCACCTTTCCTTCTGAATATGAACAAAACATTTCGTCCCAAAAGTAGGTTGCTTATTTACTTGTACTGACGTTTCAGTGAATACGTCAAGGGGGTTTTGCTATTCACGCGACGTTCACCAGCTCTTTGCAGTCTCAGACATCTGCTTGAGAAAGCATATCACGCGTAGTCTAGAAAAATCACGTTTAAAATGCAGAAAATATTCAGAGCCTCCCACTGATTAACACAGGTTAGTAAGAATCACTTCCCCAAGTTTTGTAGCACGTTGCTGTCTTCATTGAAAACTACTCCGATGCTGCTTTCCCTTAACACATATCTCTTACAATTCTTCGCCATAGTCATCAGCTTTGATACCATATTACTTCAAGATTTGTTGAGTATGACGTTTGTTCGGGTGACCCAAAAAATTTACAGATTTTCGTTCGATGCAAGATTTGTCTCAGGACTGCAAGGATAAGTTGCGTTTGTCTCTCGAATTAACATCTTCAATAAAATGCCAGTGCGTAAGCCGCACGCTTTTACAACTCCATTGTTTCGGAACTCACACTTGTCTTGCAATCAGTAAAAGCCTGATTCCCACCACATACCCAATGCGTGCCTTCTGACGCACATAGGAATGCTCTTAAAGTGAATTTTCATATCATCCAATTTTCAGCCCCGAGCAGTTTCTCAGTTCCAAGAAAGACCACTGCAGCCACGTAAAACAGTTCAGATTAACATTTACAAAACTTATACAATGGAAAATACAGGATATTGTGCACGTAAAATGCGATCCGTAGGAATCAAACACACGCTAACGCGTTTCTGGCGTCATGAGATGTAAAATTATAAAGCCCAATTACTTTATTTAAAATAACCGCAGCCTAGGCCCAAAAACCTATCGTAGGAATTCAAAGAACAGAGCACAATATGCCCCGCGTGCAGTAATTCTTAGAATGTGTATTTGGGACAATAAAAAGAGTGCATAAGTTGCGTACAGAGATATGAAATTACACAGCAGAGACTTCACTCAAATCTCAATACAAACATTTGACAGTCCAATGGCGACGCATTTTACACGGTCAACTACGGACTGGTCCTCCCCTATTTTGTAAGAGAAGGAGAACCCAGAAATAGCGACGCTTTTTATGTCCTAAGAATTATTTTGTTCGTATCTCAAGCTAAATCTGTTTGTGACATGGGCTTGTCGGGGCACGCTTGTAAGCTTTCCACTTGTGTATATTTTCTAGTAATCATTGCCTTTTCACTTAACTGATAATACAGCGTGGACGCCATGCCTACAGGCCGAATTTAATATTATTTTTTTTATTTTTCTTTTTTCTTTTTTAAATTTTTTTCTTTTTTTTTGTAATACTTACGCTGGTAATAGAGCAATAAATTGCTCCAGCAAAGTTGATACTCACACGTAGATTTTTCGACTTTTGTTGCGTTAGGACGCTCCTCACCGATTTATAAAGCTTATAAAATACTTTAGCTATCAATTTTGTAACACCCTCACCTTGTCTAAGAGAAGTAATTAAAGAACACCAGGGACAGGTATGCAGGATACGTAGGATATGCAGGAAAGTATAAAATTATAGAGAAGTTAGAGGAGGTAAGGAGAGAAACTTCCTTTTTTTTTGGGGGGGGGGGGAATAAATGTTGATTGTGCATTGTTTCCCCGCTTGGGGTACATGAAGGTTTTGACGCTAGTGATATTCAGACGGTATTCAAACTGGCGTTGATTATTATTTTACAGATGTTGCTGAAAATGTTAATAGTAATGTACAAGTGGCATCTCCATAGTAATGATTGTCTACCACCTGTGTCATTCTAGAAGTGTGCGTTGTTGTTCGTTTGGCTGAATCTACAACCTTTGTTAGTGAAACACCCAGTTGTTTTGAGAATGTTAGACAATCATTATCACGCAGATGCGAGTTGTGCGTTATGTAAACGGACTACATTTTCAGCAACAGATCTGAGACAATGTTCAACATAACAGCAGTTTCAACATCGTCTCTGTACATCACTGTCTTGTCATTGCTTCCATTCTTTTACTACGCAAAGCAGTATGAACATGTCGCCGCCGATTTCATACTTTGACTGCAGCCATTGAATGTAAGGTTGGCACTGAAAGCAACGAGTAACAGTGTTTATTCTGCCACCGAACTTCTCTGGTATTAAATTTAGTCTGTACCCAAAATAAGTCGGCAACATCATGCAAGTAGCAACAAGTAATAAGCGCAATAGTACTGTACTTACAGAAGCAAACAAGATTTTGGAAAACGCAAACACAAGACATAATAATCACATAAACTTAAACCACGATGGCATTTAATCCCATACAAGCAAGCACAGACAAGCAACAACAAAGACCAAAGCGTACATGAAAACAAGACAGAAGATTCACTGTGATTCAAAATGACGTTTGGCTGGATAAACGAAATTCTCCATCAGTCAGTCTTACTGTCACAATTGCAGAGCTAAGGAGTTTAAACGAAATCTCGAGATGTAGTTACAATGCTGGCAGCTGGAATTAGTTTCAGTATTAAGACATAAGTTAAACTAGCAATAATTTTTTGATATATTACAATGGCAGTAATATAGGCTGACGATATATTATTTTATCAATAATTTCGTTTCCTGAGTAAATGTTTTACAAATAAAACCAAGTAACTGTAGACTTGTCCATGGCTCTATAATTTTGTACTTTACAGATGTGATATCCATAAACTAAAACTTATTAGACGTTAAAACTCGGTCATTCAAAAGGTACATGCTACTGAAGGAATGCAAGGTGATATTGCAAAATAAGACGATTGATGGGTGATGCAAACATAGTATGCATTGATCGTGAAATAACCTGTATGACAATTCATATACTTAATTGATTATGCCTCTATCTCTTAGTCCCTCAAGTCACTACTACAACGAAATGTATAGAAATGCTTATAAAAATATTCGTCCATTAACATATAGTGACGTTATAAATAAGCACTTTGTATCGACAAAGGTAGAGGAAATTTTGTCATGCAAGTTTAACGATTAGAACTATGTTAACTAGGTACATACAGCAAGCATTTCGATAAACCGAGTGGCACATTGTTTGGACTTTAGTTTCAATATTGAGGTTTTTGCATCAGTTGAATTAGCAATAATTTGTTAACATGTCACAATGGGAGTAATATAATTTGAAGATAATCTAAAAAGCGTAATAAAATTGTCTGTGGTGCTTATATCGTTACATATTCAAACAAGAATGCCGTGGTAGACGCTGGAGAGAGAGTAAACACTCTACTAAATAAGGAAATATATTTACGATTCTTTTTTGTAAGTTTCCTCATTGCGGATCAATTAAATGGTTCATTCAGAAGTGTCTGTGTAATAACATAGTGTTGAGTTTCCAATTCAGCTGCCTTTTCTTCTCTTTTTACGGATATTCATATTATGTAATCGAGTTGGGCTTTATGTTGTACAGTTCAGCCTTCAAATAACCGTACTGTTGTTCATGTGGATATGTACATAGATTCTGATTAATCAGAAGAACATTGCTGATTACGTTGCGCCGAAATAACTGATGTAGTATAACATGCCTATCCAAAAGACTGAATGAAACATTGTGCATTACAGACATAAGGAAATGTGGTTCTCGAGGTATGCGTACGTCCGCCGCTCGTGGTCTCGCGGTAGCGTTCTCGCTTCCCGAGCACGGGGTCCCGGGTTCGATTCCCGGCGGGGTCAGGGATTTTCACCTGCCTCGAGATGACTGGGTGTTTGTGTTGTCCTCATCATTTCATCATCATCCAGGAAAGTGGCGGATTGGATAATTGTACGGGCGCTGATAACCACGCAGTTGAGTGCCCCACAAACCAAACATCATCATCATCATCATCAGGTATGCGTACCTTTAGTCATAGTTGCAACACTGCCGTTATTTGTCATCATCAGCACCATTTGTGAGCATAAGCGTCCTTGATAGATGCAATAACAGCTTCTTTGCCATGTTCTTGACGGTTTAATATTCGTGACACAATCAACAGTATGTTTATACGAGAAACACAAGTATTTGAATCCAGAAAAGTTAAAAGTTATAAGGCTCTTGATTACTCGGACCGATCGATAATAATGGAGAACCTGTATTCGCGTGATATGAGGACATATGGAGCATTCGACGAAGGACGTACGTGCAGACGGTATATTCTTGTGGGAGTAAATACGGCGGAGCTGGGACGTGCCGACTCGGCGGATATTCCTACGCCCACAGCGAGGCCACGCGTTGCGAGAGAAAGCGCTGAAGAGCCTTCAAAAGAAGCAATATGACATTCTGGGCGCGGAGAGCCGCGCACAATGGCGCCTGGAACGCGATGATTCAGCGCGGCGATATTGCGCGCAACACCGCAGGCCGCGCAGTCAGCAGTCAGCCAGTGGATTAGGCGGTGGCGTGTCCCTCGATCACCGCCCTAATCCTGCTGACGCGCCGACAGGTTATCGGCTTGCTAGTCTCTCTCTCTCTCTCTCTCTCTCCCTCTCCCCTCCCCTCCCCCCACTCTCTGTCTCTCTCTCTCTCTCCCTCCTCCCACACACCTCTCTCTCTCTCTCTCTCTCACTCTCTCTCTCCATACGAACTAAACGTTGAAGCTACTGCTGTACCTCGGTCTACTTACGGCAAGTGCCATCACTTGATTCCCCAGAAAACTCCGTTCAGTGGAAGAGGAGCCGAAATAAACGAACACGCGTCTCGCTTTTTCCGTAGATGCACGACCGTTTCTGTGAAAACGACTGTCAAAGTTTTTGACACAATTTAGATACTTTTTAGGGTGCAATAAGCTCAACGCAACTGTTTGCGAAGTGACTAGCGTCATGGCGTCTCACTTTTCCTTCCAGTGTTCGCAACCCGATTATTGTTCACTTCATTTTATTTTATTTTTTTCATCTGTCTACCCTTGTCCGTAGGAAGTTACTACACGAATGTTTCTTATCAAGTTAGGGTATACAAGGGCGTCATATTAATTGCAAAACTACAACTGCGTTTCGCAATAAGTGTCATACATGTATTATAAAATATATATGTCTGTTGGTATTTTCAGGGGTTGCAACCTTCCTTAAATTCTCATCTTCTTACCTTTTATTCTTTTATTAAGTCCTAATTCTTATATTTTATTCAGGTAGATCTGGTGTATTCCTTTGGGCAGAATATAGGAAGTCCGAACACAATGAAGGCTGATTTGCCACACTGACATTTCTTCGTATGAACCTCACTTGGCAAAGAAAAGCCATTGACATTCCTATTTCACGTTTTGCCAATAATTTCGAAAAAAACTACGTATAATGGATCATTTTTCCGAAAACTGACGCTTCCATTTGGTTGTTGTTGTTGTTGTTGTGGTCTTCAGTCCTGAGACTGGTTTGATGCAGCTCTCCATGCTACTCTATCCTGTGCAAGCTTCTTCATCTCCCAGTACCTACTGCAACCTACATCCTTCTGAATCTGCTTAGTGTATTGATCTCTTGGTCTCCCTCTACGATTTTTACCCTCCACGCTGCCCTCCAATGCTAAATTTGTGATCCCTCGATGCCTCAGAACATGTCCTACCAACCGATCCCTTCTTCTAGTCAAGTTGTGCCACAAACTTCTCTTCTCCCCAATCCTATTCAATACCTCCTCATTAGTTACGTGATCTACCCACCTTATCTTCAGCATTCCATTTGGTTATGGATCAAGATATACCACGAATTACACCGAAAACAATCTATCTAAATAAAAATCAGTTGCTGCATGCATAAAGGATCATCACCTGGGGACAGGTTCACCAATTTCGTTGACATTGTTTCGTTTTGTTCGTTGTTGTGAGGGCAAGGCTAGTATGAAAGAAAATTTTTCGAAAATTTAATAAAAAATAAGAAATTAATATCAGTTGCCGCGTGAACGAAATATCATCAGCTAAGAACGGCTTGACGTATTTGGTTGATTTTTGTCTTTATTGCGTCTGTAATTGTCAGGAAAATCTTTGTATGAATGAAAATTTTTGGAAAAATCACCGGACAAGTAGAAAATTAAAATTAATTGTGAAACATCAACACTTGAAAACAGCTCAACCGTTGTGGATGGTATGGAAAATAGAATAAAAATATTTAAGTTCAGTTTGACAGTTCTACAGCTGTGAGGACCAGGCGTGAGTTGTGCTTCGGTAGCTCAGATGGCAGAGCACTTGCTTGCGAAAGGCAAAGGTCCCGAGTTCGAGTCTCGGTCGGGCACACAGTTTTAATCTGCCAGGAAGTTTCATATCAGCGCACACTCCGCTGCAGAGTGAAAATCTCATTCTGGAAACATCCCCCAAGCTGTGGCTAAGCCATGTCTCCGCAGTATCCTTTCCTTCAGGAGTGCTAGTTCTGCAAGGATCGCAGGAGTGCTTCTGTAAAGTTTGGAAGGTAGGAGACGAGATACTGGCAGAAGTAAAGCTGTGAGGACCGGGCGTGAGTCGTGCTTCGGTAGCTCAGATGGCAGAGCACCTGCCCGCGAAAGGCAAAGGTCCCGAGTTCGAGTCTCGGTCGGGCATGCAGTTTTAATCTGCCAGGAAGTTTCATATCATAGCACACTCGGCTGCAGAGTGAAAATCTCATTCTAGTTACGGACTTGTTCACGCAACACGACACAGAGTTTTGCCAAATGGGTATCTTTGTACGTTGGTGGGATCAATGCTCAGAGCGATTATGCATGATTTCCTTACTGATTCCGGACTGCCTGTCCTTCAACTTGTTGACGAAGCCACATTTAACATGGATTGGAATCAATAACACCCATAACAACCATCGACGGATTCTGGGCACTCAACGCGTTAGAGTACAAACAAAATTACTCGTCTGTTACTCTGTTATTATGAGATACGATAGGATGGCAGGATTGGTAATAAAATTTTTGATACTTTCATTGGGGAGGAACGAATGAAAAAAAAATTTTTCATGATACTTCCCTGATATGTATAACTGGTGAGTTATTAGCAACGACCTTGCTTGCCCAAAATGATTATTTCTATCATTTCACAGAATATTAATGTTTCCTGGACGCAGTGTATACGTGTTATTCATCGTGCTGAGAGCAACCGTATTGATTCTTAAAACAATGTCACAATTCAACAATAACAACAAAAAAGCAAAAACATTACGGCAAAATTTGTGACGTGGAAGAGAAAGACTAATAAACCCGTAAGAACAAACTATATTAAAAATCGTAACACAACAAGGGAGGTGTCTCCGTGCTTCAGTACAGAATTGTTGTGTAGAAACAATGGGGTTCAGATCAGCGTCTGGCGTTTCTGATTTAGGTTTTCTGGGATTTCATAAATCCACGTCAGCGAATTCAATTCAATGTTGGTTTCTTCATGAGCGTCGACGACTATTCCTCCAACCTTACGCTTTTTCTTTACTAATAACGATGACAAGTTAAAATTTTAAGACACATTCTTTCTTTCTTTCTAACATTTAACGGAAATTCCCACTGAAAAGGAAAATAAAAATTGTAATTCACCAAGACGTAAAAGATATTCTAGGATAAAAAAGAAGGGATGGAAATATATGAAATTAGACAACTCTGATAAAACAAACATGTCGCTATACCAAGAAAATCTTAAGAATAACTGCTATTCTAAACAAGAAAGACGGAAGAAGTATATGACTTTATAGATGATGCCAAAAGTCACCTACATTTACTTTTAAGATTCTGGGTAAACCAAACTGAGAAAGCTGGAGAATTGCGGCAGTAAGTGTTACTATATAAAGTCAGTAGAAATAACATTGTATGAATCTCTAACACAATGTCAGCCAAGAGGAAAGAAAATAAAGAAGAGGCTGAACGGAAGATGGAACAACGAAATGACACTTTCAGTAAGCTATACACTTTGACACTACTTTGTGTTGCAGGTCGAAGTTTTTACTGCGCTCTTCACTAGTTTTACTGCACTAGAGCACCATTAATTACAGATTTAGATATCACAAGCAACGTAGTGGAATGTATCCTTAACATACAATGAAGAAGCAACCAGCCTCTGGGTTTCCGTACATTTACTTTCAGAACAGAGTACTGAGAGATATGATGTAACGAGTGATGTTGGAGAAGGAAGTTCTCCACTGAGATGAACTATTCAGCCTTAAGGAACGTTCAAAGAAAAAAATAACACATTTCTGAATACTGGGAACGTGGCAAGTGACAGACAACTGTCCGTCAGAACTAACTGCAGACAACTTTGTCGTTAATCCCAGCCACTCCAATTGACGGAGAGGCCTCTGTTGTTCAGTTGTGACCACTTGGAAATAGCTTATGAGGCCATATCTCAAGTGGAGAAATATTGCTGTTGCGGCTGCCCTGTCTTCAAAGAAAAATGTCGCGCAAATGAGCACACTCTTTGAGTTTTTCGGTACATACAACATTAATAGTTTCTGGAAACTACAGCTGCGGTGGTGGAACGAGAGAATCGTAGATGTAAGACTAGCTATAAGTAGACACGTCAGATTTTCGTATGCATCCACGTATACACGGAATGTATTCGCAGCTGCAAATACGGAGAACCATCAGCTGTATAATGTAATGACGACAGTGAAAACTTATGCCACACCGCGGCTCGAACCGGGATCCCCGCTTTACGCAAACGGTCATCGCACGACTCACAGCCAGAGACCCGAATTCCACTCGTCGTCGTTCCTGCATCATAACCTGTACTCGTACACACAGTATGTTGCTCCCATACAGGGGAAGGCATGTTAATTGAAAATAGAGCGAGGGAAAGACAACTTTTTATATGTCTACATATGAGCCCTAATTTCTCTTATCGTGGTGGATCTTAGCGAAATGTACGTCGACGGCAGTAGAATCGTTCCGCAGTCAGCTTCAAATGTGTCTTCTTTATGGGGACTGCTCGTGAAAATTACCAAAAATTAGAAAAAAAATTATTCGTCTCTAGAAAACAGCATTTCATGCTGATTTCAAAATGTGTAATTTTATGGGCATTATCATTTTCCGTTCGTTCTAAAATTGAGTTTGCACACGATGTTGCACAGGGACCACTCCCAGCAGTCGGTTTGAAGTGCATCAGAATACGTGATACATTATTTTGTTCATCCGTTTTTTCGTCGTTAGTTATGGATCGTTAACACAGGTGTATTCTAGAAGGCACTGACCCCCAGAACCAAAGTACAGTCATGTCTAGAAGGCTGTGGTTCGAATGTAAATAAAGATGTGAGAACATATCATTTCGGAATTTCATACGCATGTGGTTTTGTAGTCATTGTGTGTTGTTTTGTTTCTCTCTCTCTCTCTCTCTCTCTCTCTCTCTCTCTGTGTGTGTGTGTGTGTGTGTGTGTGTGTTTTTCCTGTGCTACAAATGACGAGAGTAAAAAAAATTTAGTCCGAAACGAAAATTTCGCGGCAACCAGTTCCAAACACAACCGAATAATACGCATCACTTGCTTCAAAAGTCGCCTGCGGAAACTGTGTCTACAGGCAGTGCTTCTAGACGTAATCTTTCGCTTACTGGTTGTAATGAAAACAAGCATTGTAGTATTGGTGAGCAGCAATAACGACGGAAATGTTATTGTGAACCTAAACATGCTGCCAAGACTGGAAATGTGTGCTGTGAAATGTTAGTACTGCAACTGTTAAGATGGTGTTGACGTTTCTGAGGACATTTCAGCAAGGGAGGGTCTTTCAAGTTGGTTAGTGATTGCCTGTAACCCGTGTGAGCTGCACAGTGATGCTATGACATCGCCAGCAACTGGCAGTCGATATTACAGTGTAAACATCAGCTTGCTTATGCAATGCGATGTATTGGATGGGGAAGGAGAGGTGCCCAGACTTTTTGTGCAGTGATGAATTTGCCTCCACGTCCACTGAGGTTTGACAGATACAATAAATTAATACATAATGCTTTATGTGGTGTAAGTGAAGATTCAATGAAAAGAGCAGCAGAAGAAGCAGTAGTCTTGTCTGAGAATACAGACACTGTAGCAGCATTTGATGAAACTGTAGGCAGAAGAGAGGTCATACTTCTCTGAATGGGGTTGAAACTGCCACATTTATTGACACTGGTAAGATACTAGGTTATAAATGTCTAACAAAGCACTGTCAAGGTTGTTCAAGCAAATTTATTGGCACCCATGTTTGTGTAAAGAACTTTGACGGCCCAAGTGGAAACATGGGAACGAAAAGAGTTCTAAACATTTTTAGAAGATCAGAGGTCAGTCGTGGTGTGGTATGTTTGCTGCCTTGGGGATGGTGACCGTAAAGGACGCTCTACTGTTCTTAATGACAGACCATATGGGAACACTGATAGGAAACTTGAATGTGTTGGGCATGTACAGGAAAGAATGGGAGTTCGGCTGAGAAAATTATGTAAAGACTTCAGTGGAAAAAAACTGTCAGACGGAAAACACATAGGTGATCCTGGTCGTCTTACAAAAAGTGAAATTGATTCTTTGACTCAGTGTTATGGACTAGCAGTAAGGAGAAATGTAGGAGATTTGGAAAACATGAGATGAGCTGTTTGGGCAACATAGTTTCACAGAGTGTCACCAGATGAAACCCCACAGGATGATTTGTGTCCAAAAGGGGAAGATTCGTGGTGCAAGTACTGGTTGAGCAATGCTACACGCATACAGTATACCCACAACTATTCCTTGCCCCTTGCTGTAATGGGGGCAATTAGGCCTATATATAGGAACCTGGAAAAGGAAAATCTACTTAGGAAATGTATGCACGGTCTCTCTCAGAATGCAAATGAAAGTTTCAACAGTTGTATACGGGAGAGAATGAACAAAACTGTATTCTTTTTTGGCTGACAGTGTTGAAGATTGGTGTAATGGATGCAATAATAACATTAAATGATGATTCAATTTCAGGGATCATTATGAAGAAATTGAACTACCAGACGGGAAGGAATATGGCTTCAGCTCTAATTACTATTGATAAGTGGCGAGTAACCGATGTAGAGACAGCTGCAGAAGCTGCTAGCAAGGAGTCAAGGATAAAGAAAAGAATGAAAAGAACGAGTATGGAGGATAATGAAACAAAATAACAACGGAGTGTGCAGCTGGAATGTTCTAAACGAGTATAGAGGTATGTTAATAAAACTTGCGATTTGCTGACAACTTGAATTTTCATTATTCAGGTACACTTTTCTCCTAAATGACTGAATTTAAACTCATAAAAATTAGTACAGATATTTAGAATGACCTCCACTACCTGCCTTGCCTAACATTTCCTGAAAAATTTATAACATGAAGATGATGTCGGTGATACTTGTGCTCCAATCTTAAACATTTTTGTTGTAGTAAAATAAATTACTTGTCTTTTTCACAGATCAGTATCAGGGAAGGAAACTGGAGGCATAAAACACTTATGTGAATCTTGTCTGACGCTTTTTCCAACCTGGGCAGTCAGTGGCTCCAAAGAAAATCGTACCGCAGTGAAATAGTGTTCCGTTTTTTATACTATCATAAATATAGTTGTCAGTACCAAAATATAATAAATATCTCAATGACTTTTTGGGAAATGCTTTGCATAATGATCCTAACTGTGTATATGAATTCTGAGCTGTCTCTCTCATTTATGTATCAGTTGCACTATGAGGGTGAAGATAATGACAAAACGAAAGCCGTGCAAGGGCGTGTTCCCTTGTTTTTCAACAGCGTTTGGGAAAAGAATGTCATCTTGTATCCGGGATTCCCACTTGAGTCCACACTGCATCTCCATCATGCCCGTGTGTTGATCGAATGAAACGGTAACAAATCTGGCTCCTGTAATGTAAGATGCAACAGCTATGCTGAAATGGAAACGACACCTGGCACAGGTCAGTGTCATTAATTGAGAACTACCTCAGACAAACAACAGGGTTGATAACAGACACAATATAGAGTTTCATGCATATCTACATCTACTTTTACACAAATACTCCGCAAGCCACCGTAGGTTACGTGGCGGAGGACTCTCTCTCCTGTTCGACTCGCAGGTATAGCGCGGGAAAACGACTGTCTATATGCCTCTATGAGCCCTAATTTGTCGAATCTAATCTTCGTGGTCCTCACGCGCGATGTGTGTTGGTGACAATAGAGTCGTTCGGCAGTCAGCTTCAAATGCCGGTTCTCTAAATTTTCTCAACAGCGTTTCACAAAAAGGACATCGCCTCCCCTCCAGGGATTCCCATTCGAGTTACCGAATCATCCCAGCAAAACTTACGTGTTGTTCGAACCTACCGGTAACAGACCAAGCAGCCTGCCTCTGAATTGCTGCGATATCTTTCTTCAAACCGACGGTTGTGGATCCTAAAATATCGAGCAGTACTCAAGAATAGGTCGCACCAGCGCCCTACATGCGGTCTAGTTTACAGGTGCAACGGTCTTTCCGAAAGTTCTGCCAAAGAACTGAAATCGACCATTCGCCGTCCGTACCACAGTTCATATCGCTTCGTATAGTTATGCCCAGATACTTAAACTATTTGACTATGTCAAATATGGCACTAGTACGATGTGCATTCAAGTTCTAAGGCCTCCGAATTGTTTTCTCCGGACTGGAAATAGATATGCGCATTCTTATAAAATGAGGCCGCGTTCATTGTCAATACGTCCCAGAGATGGCAGCACCGTACGGCAGATGGAATTTTACCGCCAGCGGCGAGAATGAGAACTGTTTTAAACACTTAAAATGGCGACGTTTTCCTTACTTGAACAGTGTGCAATCATTCGTTTTCTGAATTTGCTTGGTGTGAAACCAATTGAAATTCATCGACAGTTGAAGGAGACATGTGGTGATGGAGTTATAGATGTGTCGAAAGTGCGTTCGTGGGTGCGACAGTTTAATGGAGGCAGAACATTGTGTGACAACAAACCGAAACAACCTCGGGCTCGCACAAGCCGGTCAGACGACATGACCGAGAAAGTAGAGAGAATTGTTTTGGGGGATCGCCGAATGACTGTTGAACCGATCGCCTCCAGAGTTGGCATTTCTGTGGTTTCTGTAGTGTTGGCAGAAGAGCCAACAGTGTGTTGCAATAGGAGGCCGAAATGCACGCTATAATCTAATGCAGACTGGCGTGAGGTCTGGAACAGGATACGTAATGAATGCTATAAAGAAAAGTACATAGCTGCTGGAATACTTAACTTTAATCCATCATTTGTATACAACATTCTTGATGATACAAGTGAGACTCTCTATAGAAATGGTTAATGGCGCCTTGCTAGGTCGCAGCCATGGATTTAGCTGAAGGCTATTCTAACTATCTCTCGGCAAACGAGAGAAAGGCTTCGTCAGTGTAGTCGCTAGCAAAGTCGTCGTACAACTGGGGACGAGTCCTAGTACGTCTCTCTAGACCTGCCGTGTGGTGGCGCTCGGTCTGCGATCACTGACAGTGGCGACACGCGGGTCCGACATGTACTAATGGACCGCGGCCGATTTAAAGCTACCACCTAGCAAGTGTGGTGTCTGGCGGTGACACCACAGTTTCTGTGCACACAATTCTGCATTACGACCTGAAAATGCGAAAAGTGTCATCCAGGTGGATGCCACGAATGCTGACGGACGACCAAATGGCTGCCCGTGTGGCATGTTGCCGAGCAATGTTGACGCGCAACGACAGCATGAATGGGACTTGCTTTTCGTCGGTTGTGACAATGGATGAGACGTGGATGCTATTTTTCAATCCAGAAACAAAGCGCCAGTCAGCTCAATGGAAGCACACAGATTCACCGCCACCAAAAAAATTCCGGGTAACCGCCAGTGCTGAAAAAATGATGGTGTCTATGTTCTGGCACAGCGAGGGCGTAATCCTTACCCATTGCGTTCCAAAGGGCACTACGGTAACAGGTGCATCCTACGAAAATGTTTTGAAGAACAAATTCCTTCCTGCACTGCAACGAAAACGTCCGGGAAGGGCTGCGCGTGTGCTGTTTCACCAAGACAACGCACCTGCACATCGAGCTAACGTTACGGAACAGTTTCTTCGTGATAACAACTTTGAAGTGATTCCTCATGCTCCCTACTCACCTGACCTGGCTCCTAGTAACTTTTGGCTTTTTCCAACAATGAAAGACACTCTCCGCGACCGCACATTCACCAGCCGTGCTGCTATTGCCTCAGCGATTTTCCGGTGGTCAAAACAGACTCCTAAAGAAGCCTTCGCCGCTGCCATTGAATCATGGCGTCAGCGTTGTGAAAAATGTGTACGTCTGTAGGGCGATTACGTCGAGAAGTAACGCCAGTTTTATCGATTTCGGGGGGAAAAATATTGGAGGCCTTAGAACTTGAATGCACCTCGTAATACTGTAACCGAACATTCCAGGTTTGTTATTCCCACTCAGCCGCATTAACTTACATTTTTGCACATTCAGAGACAGTTACCGTCTTGTACCTTCCTACAGCCACAGAACTTCGACACCTTACCGTACACGAAGGCATCATCAGTAAACAACCGCATATTGCTGCCTACCCTGATAGCCAAATAATTAATATATACAGAGGTCAAGAGCGATCCTAACACACTTCCCTGGGGCTCTCCTAACGATACCCTCGTCTCTGTTGAACACTGGCAGTCGAGGACGGAGGATTTGTTACTCAGGTAATATCCAGCGTCTAGGCAGCTTCGAAGTCACTTAGCTCATCTGACCGACCCAGTTTGCTGTTATTGCATCGCTATTGAGAACGCAGTAGTGCAGTTGCGCTCCTCGTCACATCTAGTGGCCAATTACACATTAAATAAGGGTATCAGGAGTCTTTGATCACATAGTGCTTATGTGTAAACTACCATAGCAGAAGATTAGTGTAATTAGCCATAAATGATTTTTAGTATATTAGTTTATGTAATGTCCTTTCTGAACAAAATTCTATGCAAAAAGTTACACGTTACCTATTTTAGATTGTGTCTGATCTCCTAGATTAGTTTTACCTACGACAATTCTGTTTGCATTTTCTCTATATTCATTTGCTCCGATGACCACCTAGCCTCTTCGATGTTCCTGCCGTTTTCATGTCTAAATTATGAGTATTTCAGGTGTTCTTTGTACTCCAGTGGCAGAGAACAGTCAATACCGTCACTGCACGATAGCGATGAAAATGTTACCGATGATGGCGCCTCTGAAGCGGAGTTACTAAATACAGTTTTCCGTAATTCCTTCACGAAAGATGAAGTAAATATTCTAGAATTCGAAACCAGAACAGCTGTTAGCATGAGTGGCATAAAAGTAGATATCTTAGGTGTTGCGAAACGACTCAAATCACTTAAAAAAGGCAAGTCTGCTAATCCAGATGGTATATCAGTCAGGTTCCTTTGAGAGTATGCAGACACAACAGCTCCTTTCTTAGCAATCATATACAACCGCTCACTTGACGAAAGGTCTCTTCCTAAGGACTGGAAGGTAGCACAGGTCACACCAATATTCAAGAAAGGAAATAGGAGTAACCCATTGAGTTATAGAGCTACAGACCCATATCACTGACCTCAATTGGCAGTATGATTTTGGAGCACATACTGTACTCGAACATTATGAATCACCTTGAAGAAAATGACTTATTGATATATAACCAATACGGATTCAGAAAATGTCTTTCTTGTGCAACACAGCTAACTCTTAATTCCCATGAAGTAATGAGTGCTGTCGACAAGGAATCTCAGATCGATTCAATACTCCTAGATTTCCAGAACGCATTTTATATCGCTCCTCACAAGCGACTATTAATCAAATAGCGTGCATATGGAGTATCGTCTCAGTTGTGTGGCTGGATTCGTGATTTCCTCTCAGAGAGGTCACAGTTCGTAGTGATAGACGGTAAATCATCGAGTAGAACAGAAGTAATATGTGGCGTAAGGCAAGGTAGTGTCATAGGCCCTCTGCTGTTCCTGATTTATATAAATGATCTAGGTGATAATCTGAACAGCCCCCTTAGATTGTTTGCGGATGATGCTGTACTTAACCGCCTAGTAAAATCATCAGACGATCAATTCCAATTACAAAATGATCTAGAGAGAATATCTGTATGGTGCGAAAAGTGGCAAATGGCACTAAACAAAGAAAAGTGCGAGATCATCCACATGGGTAGTAAAAGAATTCCGATAAATTTTGGATATACGATACATCGCACAAATCTGAGGGGTGTCAGTTCGACTAAGTACCTAGGAATTACAATTACGAGCAACTTAAATTGGAAAGACCACATAGATAATATTGTGGGGAAAGCGAAACGAAGACTGCGCTTTGTTGGTAGAAAGAAGATGCGGCGAACCCTCTAAAGAGGCAACCTACATTACACTTGTGCGTCCCCTGCTGGAATATTACTGCGCGGTGTGGGATCCTTACCAGGTAGTACTGACGGAGGACATCGAAAAAGTGAAAAGAAGGGAAGCCCAATGTGTTATCGCGCAATAGGAGTGAGAGTCTCACTGAAATGATACGCGAGTTGGGGTGGCAGTCACTGAAACAAAGACGGTTTTCTTTGCGGCGAGATCTTGGTTGGGTTGTTTTGGGGGACGAGACCAGACAGCGAGGTCATCGGTCTCATCGGATTAGGAAAGGACGGAGAAGTAAGTTAGCCGTGCCCTTTCGAATGAACCAACGCGGCATTCGCCTGGAGCGATTTAGGGAAATCACGGAAAACCTAAATCAGGCTGGTCGGACACGGGATTGAACCGTCGTCCTCCCGAATGCGAGTCCAGTGTGCTAGCCACTGCGCCACCTCGCTGGGTGCGGCGAGATCTATTTACGAAATTTCAGTCACTAACTTTATCTTTCGAATGCGAAAATATTTTGTTGACACCCACCTACGTAGGGAGAAATAATAATCATAATAAAATAAGAGAAACCAGAACTCGAACGGAGAGATTTAGGTGTTCCTTTTTCCCACGCGCCATTTGAGAGTGTAATAGTAGAGAGATAGTATAAAAATGGTTCGATGAACCTTCTGCCACGTACTTAAGTGTGAATTGCAGAGTAACCATGTAGATGTAGATGTAGATATTTTCTTCTTTCGTCGACAAAACAGAGTACTGCTAAGCTTAAACGTCTGCCTTCGCTGTACATTTCGTCGTGTGTCCACCTTTTACTGATTTTGAATTATTCATTGTCCAGTACGACGAACTAAACCGCACGCAAGACAAAACAAAAGGAAATCAGTGACAAATTTGCACACATGAATAAAAACAGCGACCTTCCCAAAGTTTCAACAGATATTTTCGGTCACGTTCTTTCGCTGTTTTCGTCATGTTGGCCATGCGACGAAGCACAATTGATCGAAATTTATGCTGTGAGAGCGGAGAACGTCTATGCGGGGGAAGCCGGCTTGTCGCGGCATTTACGGATTTCAACAGTAAAAAAAGGAGAATAAGAGAAAATAAACTCGAACTAGTAAAAACGGAAAAACTCCTACAAAGGGCGACACGGCCGGAAATAAATTTAACGTCTGCTCTCTTGAGCGTTTCGTGATTCTGTCCACTCCAGTTGTTCTACGGCTTCCGTGCCTCCGCCTAGTTCCCTTTGAGCACTTTGTCCGTGAAGGATATAAAGTATTTCCTCCAGAGAACACATTTTTCCTCTGGATATTTTCTCGAGAAACAGCTTTATGTTCCCGTGATCAACAAGAGCGGTATATTGCCTGTTTGAGAGTCGTATTCCCTCTTTGACGTGACTCGTCGGAAAGAGAAAACATAAAGGATGCGCTATCCTGTATTCTATACGGCTGGCGATGAGAGTCGTGCGCAACGAAATGGAAAATTCGTTTATAAGCTATCGATATTGCTGTGAGAATTCTGTGAAAGCAGATATGCAGTAGTTTGCGTTCCTCGCTGTATAGGACAGTGTTCCGAATATCGACGAGTCGCTTACGAGAGTGGGGCAGATGGAGCAGAAACTGATGGACGCAACTGATAAACGATAAACAGCTCAGCCCTCAGATGATGTTTTTCTGATCGGTCTTACAAATGTAGGTATGGAGAAGCTTACTGAAAGCCACCTAAAGTTTCTAGCGGTGTTTGTCTGAAAATGTAAATTTGCTGGTAGGATTTAATAGTGTGATAACACTCGATGCTATTGCAAGAGGGTATCAGTAATGACATAGATATTAATCCTTGAATGATGCAAAAGAATAAGCTGTCTTTAGAAGTGGTTACAACACAATGGACCATTTGCAAATTCCAAGCAAAATTATGGAACTGATCAAATTACCACGGTATGTGGGATTCATGGCTTTTCAGTAAGCTTTTGACTCAAAACCCGTATTACCGACCCTTGAGAAACGGACCACTGGTTCAATGTATCTTAGCACACTGAAGAATGTACACTGGTGTGCAAAACGTGAGGGCTAAGTAACTTGAGATGTCACTACCAGGTAAAGTTGCTAAATAAAATTTGGTCCATACATAGAAAGAACTGCTGCAATATTCTGCAGAAGTTAACTGAAAGGAATACACAATGAAAAGAACAGGACCAACCACTATTATGAAAAGACAGTAATGACACTGAAGTCAACGCGAGTCATTAGGCCCTCCACCAGCGCGGTTGACAATTCTGGATGGTCGTTTGTTCTTGTGGACGTCCTCCAATACATCTTCTCAACGCATTCCACTCGTCCTCGACGGGATTTAAGTTGGGCAACGGGCAGGCCATTCCATTTGCCTAGTATAATGCCGTTCCAAGAGTTCCTCCAGCTGCGCTATTTGATGCGGTCGCACTATCAGTCATAAAAATGAAGTCAGGGCACAATGCGGTCCTGAAATAACGCACAAGGGACAAGAGTAGAATGTCGCGGTAAGGTTGGCTAATAAGTACATCACGTTCAAAGATTTGGGCGCCAGTACGCCCATGCAACATTATGCCTGCCCACAAAAGTTACATATGAATTACGAGGATGATCGACAATGTGACTGGATTCATTACGTGCTACCACCTCTCGTCATTTATTTATTATTTTCCTTTATTTACGCGTCTAGTTCCGTAGGACCAAATTGATGAGCAAATCTCCAAGATCTTGGAACGTGTCAGTACATGCAATTACAACTTAAAAGTAATAACAGATAAAACAAAATGGTTATGAACACAAAAAAGTCAAGCCATAAGTTTAAGTAAACGCAATCAACAAGACAACGTAGGAATCAGCTTAATTTTTCAAGGAACGCCGGAACAGAATAGAAGGAGTGCCACATGAGAAAACTTCTCAGTTTCGATTTGAAAGCACGTGGGTTACTGCTAAGATTTTTGAATTCTTGTGGTAGCTTACTGAAAATGGATACAGCAGTATACTGAACACCTTTCTGCACAAGAGTTAAGGAAGTGCGATCCTAATGCAGATTGGATTCCTGTCTAGTGTTAACTGAGTAAAAGCTGCTGATTCTTGGGAATAAGCTGATATTGCTAACAAGAAACGACA